>NW_020664368.1:16046914-16092827 GCF_002925995.2 Terrapene triunguis | reverse complement strand
TCTCTGAAGCAGACGACTTCTCAAAAATTGTAGACCAGTGTAATAGGGCTCAGATTTTCCTGGATGCGATAGCTGATGGATTCCTTCATCAAGTAGTTGCTGAAACAACAAGAGGGGATGCCATTTTAGATTTGGTTTTGGTAAGTAGTGAGGACCTCATAGAAGAAATGGTTGTAGGGGACAACCTTGGTTCGAGCGATCATGAGCTAATTCAGTTCAAACTAAATGGAAGGATAAACAAAAATAGATGTGTGACTAGGGTTTTTGGTTTCAAAAGGGCTAACTTTAAAAAATTAAGGAAATTAGTTAGGGAAGTGGATTGGACTGAAGAACTTGTGGATCTAAAGGCAGAGGAGGCCTGGATTTACTTCAAGTCAAGATTGCAGAAACTATCAGAAGCCTGCATCCCAAGAATGGGGAAAAAAACTCATAGGCAGGAGTTGTAGACCAAGCTGGATGAGCAAGCATCTCAGAGAGGTGATTAAGAAAAACCAGAAAGCCTACAAGGAGTGGAAGATGAGAGGGATCAGCAAGGAAAGCTACCTTATTGCGGTCAGAATATGTAAGGATAAAGTGAGAAAGGCCAAAAGCCATGTAGAGTTGGACCTTGCAAAGGGAATTAAAACCAATAGTAAAAGGTTCTATAGCCATATAAATAAGAAGAAAACAAAGAAAGAAGAAGTGGGACCGCTAAACACTGAGGATGGAGTGGAGGTTAAGGATAATTTAGGCATGGCCTAATATCTAAACAAATAGATATTATAGAATTAAGGTAATTCAAACTCAGACTTCTGCAAACCAGGAAATAAAGAGTTAAGGTACATGCCAATGCAACATTAACTCTTCCTTTTCCTAGAGTTGGCAAAAGCCACTGGCAATTAACTGAATGCACTCCAGGTGCATTCACTGTGCTAGATGTAGCTATATTGAATGGTGGAGGAATTAGCTAGAGAAGCTTGGTAGGCTGTTGTTATTACAATATATTAGATGATCTGGGTGCCCTGACCTTCGGTCTAACCCCTTCTCATTTCTTCCTCTGCCCCGTGTCTGTGAAGAATGGAAAGAGGTGCATGCATATGTATCTTGAGGGATCCAGCATGCCTCATTTCAACACTCAGTCCAGTAGGTTGGGTCAGTAGAGCTGTGCAGGGATCTTCTTGCCGTGGATGTTGTCATCAGTGAGGTGAGGTATACGAGTGGTCTGTGAGTTTAATGCCGGGTAAATGAAAGTTGCATGGAATCCTGTGGGTAAAGATGAAGGCTTTTTAAAATTTAGCGAGTCTGAGGTTGTTCCTGTGAAGTAGTCACAGTGTTTGAATATAGAGCAGATGAAGCTAGCTTCTGTTAATTACAGATCATCTAAACACATTTGGAGTGATCTATCCCTGTCTTCCCTTCCTGGATTCTAGCAGTCAAAGGTTTAGGGTCACTCTGAGCATATGGTTGCATTCCTGATCATCTTGGCTAATAGCCATTGATGGACCTATCCTCCATGAACTTATCTAGGTCTTTTTTGAACCCAGTTATATTTTTGACCATCACAGCTGCCTATGACAATGAGTTCCAGAGGTTAATTGTGTGTTGTGTGAAAAAGTTCTTACTCTTGTTTTTATTAAATCTGTTGCCTATTAATTTCATTAGGTGACTCTTGTTTTTTTGTATTATGTGAAAGGGTAAATAACGCTTCTCTATTCAGTTTTTCCACACCATTCATGATTGTATAGATCTCTATCATATCCACCCCTTAAATATCTCTTTTCTAAGCAGAAAAGCCCTAATCCTTTTAGTCTCTTCTTATATGGAAGCCACTCCATACCCTTGAACATTTTTGTTGCCCTTCTCTGAACCTTTTCCAGTTCCACTATATCTTTTTTGAGATGGAACCACCAAAACTGGACACGGTATTCAAGGTGTGGGTGTACCATGGATTTATATAGTTGCATTATAATATTTTCTGTCTTATTTTCAATATATTTCCTAATAGTTCCTAAACTTCTGTTAACTCTTTTGATGGCTGCTGTGTATTCAGCTGAAGTTTTTGAAAAAGTATCCATAGTGACTCCAAGATCTTTCTCGAGTGATAATAGCCTATATAGAATCCATCATTTTATATATGTGTAGTTGGGATTATTTTTTCCCCGTATGAATTACTTTGTACGTATCAACTTTGAATTGCATCTTCTATTTTGTTTCCCAGTCACCCAGGTTTCTGAGATCCCTTTTCAACTTTTCAGTCAACTTTGGATTTAACTGCCTAGCAAAGAGTTTGACTGTTGTAATGTGGTCATGTGTCCAATTCCCTGAATGATGTGCAATATCTGCAAAGATAGAGTGGGACTATGTGTGTTGTGTGTGTATCTGGGGATTGCTCAGTAAGTCAGAGTTAATGTTGCCTTGGCACATACGGTACCTCTGTATTTCCTGGTTTTCAGGGGTTTGCGTTTTGCTGAATACGATGTTCTGGAAGGGCATGATACACCACTTAACTGTAATCTTAACTGTATTAACAAGCTTTTTTGTCAGTGAATTCCATTTTAATTTAGGGCCCAAATCATGTGGGAAAAGCTGTTAATGTGCATATGTTTTTTGCAGGATTGCATCCTTACAGCATAAACCCTCCAGGGCAGGGAATACGATTTTATCTTTGTTGTAAAGTATTGTGTACGCGTATTGTACTATATAAGTAAAATAAAAAAGTATGATGCATTTATACCCCTTTCTTGCACATTTTGAGTTATACAATTCAACTTGAAGAAAATTTAAATAAAGTTCCCTGGTCATTTTAAAGAGCTAGGTTTAGATTTAAAAAACAAAACAAAACACATAGATTTCAAGGCCAGAATGTACCATTGTGATAATCTAATTCTCCAAAATAATTCCTTATGATGAACTAGAACATCTTTTAGAAAACATCCAATCTTTGTTTGAAAAATTACCAGTGATGGAGTATCTACCACTACCCTTAGTAAATTGTTCCAAACTACAATGTCAAAAATGTATGACATAATTTCCAGTCTGAATTTGTTTAGTTTCAACTTCCAGACATCGGATCATGTTATACCTTTCTCTGCTAGGCAGAAGAGCCTATTATCAAATATTTGTTTCCTATGTAGGGACTGTGATCAAGTCATCACTTAACCTTCTCTTTAGTAAACTCCGTAGATTGAGCTGCTTGAACCTATCATTATAAGGCATGATTTCTATTCCTTTAAATATTATTGTGGCTATTCTCTGAAACCTCTCCAGTTTATCAATATTCTTCTTGAATTCTGGACATCAGAACAGTACACAGTATTCCAGATGCAGTTGCACCAGTACCAAATCCAGAGGTGAAATGACACCTCTGCTCCTACTCCAGATTTCTCTGTTTATGCATCCAGAGATGCTATTAACACTTTTGGCCACAGCATCACACTGGGAGTTCATGTTCATGTTCCCTATGACCCCCAAGTCTTTTTCAGAGTCCAAGCTTTCTGGATATAATCTTCCTGTAAATATGCCCTACATTCTTTATTCCTATATGTATACATTTACTATTTAGCCATATTTAAATGCATATTGTTTGCTTTTGCCCAGCATACCAATTGATTCAGATCACTTTGAACCAGTGACCCATCCCTTTCATTGTTACCCACTCATCTAATTTTTGTGTCATTTGCAAATTTATACAGTAATGATTTTATGTTTTCTTCCAGGTCATTGATAAAAATGTTAAATAGCTTAGGGTCAAGAACTGAATCCTGTGGGACCCCACTAGAAACTGTGACAGGGAGACTCCTTCACCTCACCTGGTGCAACATTTCCCTTTCTGGTGGTGGGGGACTGAGGTAAATCAGTCCGACACTTGAGAATTTTTATTCCTCACTTGGGATTTTATTCATCCATATTTATAAGGTGGGCCTCAGGGTAGGCCCAAGGATACTTTTCAGCCAAACAAACAAGTAGATAACACAAGAAGGGAATAACTTCCCATGTCCCCTCTCTGGAGTGTTGCCTTGTTATGCTGGCCTCTGGGTGCCAGTCCTTTCCCAAATAGTTTGTGTGTGGATGCTTCCCATATACGAAGGAGAGCAGCCATCCACTGAGACGTCCTTTTCCCTGCTGTCACTAGCCCTGCTACAACTTATCTTCCATCTCTCCCCTCCCCTCTCTCACCAGAAAATAAGTTTATAAAGGTCAATGGCAGCCCTTAACTCACCTCAGATGTCTCTAGTTAAACTGAAGTAACCCTCATAGGGAACAGGGCCTTCACCATTCTAGGACTGATATATCTGCCTTCCACCACACTCTTACATCTGTCAGGAATGACTTTGTCACAAACCTCATTCACTCGATGATGATTCCCCAATTACAATTACATTTTGGACCTATCAGTTAGCCAGTTTTTAATCCATTTAATGTATGCTGTATTAATTTTGTATCATTCTAGTTTTCCTAATCAAAATGTTGTGAAGTGCCAAGTCAAATGCCTTACAGAAGTCTATTACATCAACACTATCACCATTATTAATCAAATTTGTAGTCTCATCAATAAAAGATATTAAGTTACTTATACAGTACCTTTTTTCCATAAATGATGATGATTAATATTAATTATGTTACACTCCTTTAATTCTGTATTAATCAAGTCCCATATCACCTTCTCCATTATCTTGCGCAGGATTGATGTCAGACCAACTGGACTATACTTATCCAGGTCATCCCATTCACTCTTTTAAAATATTGGCACAACGTTAGCTCCCTCAGCTGGTATAAATTGTCATAGATCCATCGTTTTCAAAGGACTTGTGGCAATTTACACCAGCTGAGGATCTTCCTCCTTAAGTATACATCTAGATAGTGGGGGAAGGAGAAGTGAAGAGAGACCTAATTTCTGTTTTCAGTATTAACATCTACGTTGTAAGTGCAAACAGATAACTTCTGGAACCTTTCATTGCCACCTTCTTGGAAAACAGGGAGCTGAAAGGAGCTTGAATAGGGAAGATAAAGAATCCAAGGATGAAATCAACACAGCAAAATCTAAATAAAATTAAAAAAAAAAACAAAAAAAAAAAACAAAAAACAAGAAAGACGGGAAGAAAAAAATCTTCTTTAAACAAAGACAGAGAAGTTATGGACCATTTTCCACAGTGACAGAAGAGTAGCACGTATGCTGTTATGCATCAAGGTGAGTGCAATAAAGCTTGAGCAGCAATTGTAATGGCAGTATAGCACTAATAAATCCTAAGCAGACCTTCAGGCTCGTACTCTGATAATGATGTTACACAGCTACAGTTACAGTTTATTTATTTAACCAAGGGCAAAGTTGTTGAGACAGAGTTTCATTTTCAAGATTGGCCTGACAAGACAGGTGGCAGTAATGGCACAGTACAAATGCATTTCTACACCAGCCAACCAATACAAAATAAAACACAACTCAGGGGAACAGAGTGTGCACTGTTAAAAGGAAAAATACACCAACAAAATGAAATACCTACTGAGCATTAATAAATCCATTAGTAAACATTAATAAAATAAAAAGGTTCACTCCTTTAGAGACCCAGGAGTCAGCAGCTCCAGATGCTGTACAACTATTTAGTAGGGTTGGGAAATTGATTTGAGGGGGGAGGTTTGGGGAAACAAGTAAATCAGGAAGTATATTTTAGCTAACGGGCAGGGACCAAATAGAGCTAAAGGATGAATCAGTTGAAGTGAGGGTTGGAATAAGCCCATGAGGAAATTAATAATTTTGTATTCAGAGCAAGGTTTAAAAAGTGCATATAGGAGGCAGGGGCCACACAAACAAGGAGAATAAAACAAAATATTTAATAGCTGCAAATTCTCTGAGCCCCATCGATTCTGGGTGCTGAGTGAGGCAGAGTCCTATGGAGTAAACAGTATGTGATAATGTAACTAAAGATTGTATCATAATGCATATACACAAGTGGGACAGATTAAGGTTGCACAGGCTCCTTCCCCAGGCTCCTCATCCCAGTCATCCCCAATCGTTTCCCCAACCCCATCCGCTTCTTGTCTGATCTGTCTTCCTTGCACCCCCACCCCCTCCCAGCTCCCAGGCTCCTGGCCCAGGTAGTCCCAGTATCCTGTTCCTACCCCCTGATAGAGGCTCGTTGGGCCAATCTATTCCCTCCACTCACCAAACCCAGCTACTTACACCTCTGTATTTCAGTCAGTCTGCTTCCCCTTCTTCCTCACTACTGGGCATCCGCAGGAGGGGTAATGATAGCACAGAGAGATGGGATCCTGGCTGTCAGGTCTGGTGTTGGGTATTGGGAATTGTACCTTTCAGATGCTCTGGTACGAGCTAGTTGGAGACGGTTGTTATGTTATGCAAAGGCTCATGTTACACAATGATCAGTTAGAAGTCAGACACCGAATGAAGCAATCCTCTGTCAGACTCCATGGCTCAGAGTGATTATTGAACATCATATGGTACCAGGAATGAAAAGGACTAAGGCAGGGCTGGCATTAGGCATACACAGCATACGCAGCTGCGCAGGACACCTGAAAATTTGGGGCACCATTCCCCGCACTGGCCATGGCTGGAATCTTCTCTTCTCCAGTCACTCCCCAGCGCTGGGCCTGCAGGCTTCTCCCCGCTCAGAGCAGCACGGCTGGTCACTGGCGGCGCAGCAGCCTGGCCCACCACTGCCTGGAGCAGGGGAGGGAGGAAGGGGTGGGGGGGATGAAAGTGACAGTGCACTCACTGTCTCTCACACTTCCCTAATACACACACACATACACACACACACACACACACAGTCTCTCTCACACACAGTCTGGCTCTCACACCCACATACAGTCTGCCTCTCACGAGTCACAGTCCCCCAATACAGAGTGTCACACATGCACACACAGTCTCACACTCCCCAACACACCCTCTGTCACACAGTCCCCCAGAACACAGTCTCACACACACACAGACACACACACACACACTGACTCGCTCTCTGTCTCTCTCACATGCACTGGATTTCTCTCACAACACACACTCTGTCATGCACACACACACACACACACACACACACACTTGTATTATTGTTGTTATTACTGCTTGGTACTTCCTGTCAAAATGCTCATGGTGAGCCAGGAGAGGCTAGGGGCTGCAGGAGGGCCATGGGCTCTGGCAAGATCCAGCTCCCATGTGACAGCGCGAAGCCTTCCTTGAGCCACTGCTGCAGCATCTGCTGTGTACGAAGCTTAGTGTGTGTCAGCAATGGGGAGATTCTGGGGGTCCACAGGCAGGGGTGCGGGCTGTGTCCCCTTGACGCACTGGGGTCAGCAGTGCCGGCTGGGGACCACCTTCAGTGGAGTGTAAGGGCACCAGTTTAATAGTACTGTGTAGGCCTCATAAATCCTAAGGACGGCCCTGAACTAAAGCCTAGATCCACAAAGATATTTAGGCTCCTAACTTCCATTGATTTTGATCGATGTTAGGAGCCTAAATTCCACTGTAGATTTGGGCCTAAAGAAATACCCTGACTGGAAGATTGGAGCAGTTAACAGTCCCACTAGATTTGGAAATCTCTGGAAATGTGAACTGTGATTACCAGAGCTACTGCTCAGAGTGAGATCCTGCAGAAAGTAATTAAAGTTATTAGCACACAGTGGTGAGGACAGCATATTTCTAGCCCCTATTATCAGTTTAAAGCGGATTACTTTTATTATTAGGTAAGATTGTGTATAAAGGCCTCTGGATGGTGATTCCTAAGGTGTTACAGAAAAAATGTTAAATGGGATACATTAAGTTTATTTAGGGACTGAAAAATATAAGAGATGAAACATTTTATACTGGCCTCAAATGAACAGCAACAGCAACACTTGGGAAACTATCCAGGTTGTCACATATGCCAGAAATACAGGTCAATTCAAGCATAGGAAAAATTACTCCATTGGATCAAAGTAGACCTAGATTTGTTTATACTGGCTGGAAAAAGTACTTGTCCAAGACTACTATTCTAGGGTGACCAAATGTCCCGATTTTATAGGGATAGTCCCGATATTTGGGGCTTTTTCTTACATAGGCTCCTATTACCCCATATCCCCGTCTCAATTTTTGCACTTGCTATCTGGTCACCCTATACTATTCTCACTTCCCTGAGATAGCCTTACAAGAAGATACTACAGCTAAATGGGTGATTGTCCATTTCAAATCTATTTTTGCTGCACATGGTATATCTTGTGTGATGTTTGATAATGGGCCACAGTTTAGTGGTCATGAACATAAACAGTGAAGTACACATATAACTGCTAGTCTCCGTTATTGCCAGTCCCATAGGATGGTGGGAAAAAGTGTCAAAATAATAAAGCACCAACTGAAAAAGGTTGGGGAACCAGACTCTTATCCATATTTAGTACTGTTACATTACAGAACTGCACCAGCAAAGCATGGATTTTCACATATTGAAATTTTGTTCAACAGAATATTGTAAGAAAGAATGCCTGCACTGTTAGAAACTGATGTCAGAGTCCTTGGGGACTTGAATATGTACAAAAGGGATAGATAAAATGCCAGTATGATTCCTGGTCCTGGGGTCTGCCACCACTTCATGAGAATGACTTTGTATATCTACAATTGGAAACAATGGTCACAAACAGCAGTGCTATCACAAGAGGTACCCCACAGTCCTGTGATGGACACAGAGGCTAAGTGACCAAGGGGAGCTAGCAAACAGGGGACCACAAACAGGAAGTTTGAGAGAGGGAGTTTGTGGGAGGGAGATGTAATAAAATTGCTATGGTTAGGAAGGGCCGCATTGCCAGTGCCAACACTGCTTCTGTCTCCTCCACCTGTGCCTGTATCCAGAGAGAGAACCTAACTATGGATGCCTCTACCCAGATCCTTGTGTGGATTTGCAGAGACTGTGACCTGCATTGCTTACCCTCAGAAAGCCAGGCTGGGGGGACCATCCAGTGTTAAAGGCGCCTACTGATGGAATCTCTCAGGAAGCAGGTGGGAGAGCTACAGGAGGAGGTGGCTAGGCTGAGGAGCATCCATACACACAAGGAATTCATTGACTGTATTCATATGGAGACTTACAAGGCTAAGGACACTACCCAGCTAGAGAGGACTGCTGTAATGCCACTGCGGGAGGAGGATATGACTCTGGTATAGGGAGGCCACTGGCTGCTGGTTACTTCTCGCAGCAGGCAGTGATTCACCCCTACTCCCAACCCACCCAACATGGTGATGGAGAACAGTTATGCTGCCCTGGCAACGAGTGATAAGGGATCACCCCCAAAGATTGAAGAGGAGAAGCCATGTACCCACAAGGCTGGGAGGATCACAGCCACCACTCCCAGGAGGAAACGTAGGATAGTGGTGGTTGGAGACTCTCTTCTGAGGGGGGCAGAGGCACCCATCTGTCACCCTGACATGGCGTCCCGGGAGGTATGCTACGTGCCAGGGGCCCGTATCCAAGACATTATGGAGGGATTGTCAAGGATCATCCAGCCCTCTGACTACTACCACATGCTACTCATCCATGTGGACACTAATGATACTAATGAGGTATGACCCTCAGGGCTCTGGGAGAAAGGGTGAGGGAGTTGGGAGTGCAGATGGTGTTCTCTTCAGTCCTTCCAGTCAAGGGTAGGGGCCTCGGCAGAGACAAATGCATCCTGGAGGTGAATGCCTGGCTGCGAGGATGTTACCACCAGGAGGGCTTCGGCTTCCTTGATCATGGGATGCTGTTCCAGGAAGAAGGACTGCTAAACAGAGATGGGGGCCACCTATCGAGGAAGGGGAAGAGCATATTTGGCTACAGACTGGCTAACCTAGTGAGCAGGGCTTTAAACTAGGTTTGATGGGGGCAGGTGACCAAAGCCCACAGGTAAGTCAAAAACATGGGGACCTGGGAGAAGGGTCGGACTCTGGGGAGCATGGGCTGTTATAGCAGAAATAAGAGAGAGACAAGACAGAAGTGTGTGGGGGGAAATCAAATCAGTCTTAGATGTCTGTATACTAATGCGACCAGTATGGGGAATAAGCAGGAAGAACTCTAAATGCTAGTAAATAAATACAACTATGACCTAGTTGGCATCACGAAGACTTGGTGGTGATGGAGGACTTCAACTACCCAGACATCTGTTGGGAAAATAATACAACAGGGCACAGATTATCCAACAAGTTCTTGGAATGTATTGGAGACATTTTTTTTTTAATTTCAGAAGGTGGAGAAAGCTACTGGGGGGAGGCTGTTCTAGATTGATTTTGACAAATAGGGAGGAGAGGGGTGAGAATTTCAAAGTGGAAGGCAACTTGGGTGAAAGTGAACATGAAATGGCAGAGTTCATGATTTCAAGGAATGGTAGGAGGGAGAACAGCACAATAAAGACAATGGATTTCAAGAAGGCAGACTTTAGCAAACTCAGGGAGTTAGTAGGTAAAATCCCATGGAAATCAAGTCTAAGGGGAAAAAGTTGAAGTCAGCTGGCAGTTTTTCAAAGAGACATTATTAAGGGCACAAGAGCAAACTATCCCACTGCATAGGAAAGATAGGAAGTATGGCAAGAGACGACCCTGGCTTAACCAGGAGATCTTCAATGATCTAAAACTCAAAAAAAAAGTCCTACAAAAAGTGGAGACTCAGTCAAATTACAAAGGATGGATATAAACAAATAACAAAAGTATGTAGGGACAAAATTAGAAAGGCCAAGGCACAAAATGAGATCAAACTAGCTAGGGACATAAAAGGTAACAAGAAAACATTTTACAAATACATTAGAAGCAAGAGGAAGACCAAGGACAGAGTAGGCCCATTACTCAATGAGGGGGGAAAGACAATAACAGAGAATGTGGAAATGGCAGAGGTGCTTAATGACTTCTTTGTTTCAGTTTTCACCAAGAAGGTTGGTGGTGACTGGACATCTAACATAGTGAATGCTAGTGAAAATGAGGTAGGATCAAAGTCTAAAATAGGGAAAGTACAAGTCAAAAATTACTTAGACAAGTTAGACGTCTTCAAATCACCAGGGCCTGATGAAATGTATCCTAGAATTGGAGCTGACTGAGGAGATAGCTGGGCCATTAGCAATTTTCTTTGAAAAGTTATGGAAGACAGGAGACATTCCAGAAGACTGGAAATGGGCAAATATAGTGTCCATCTATAAAAAGGAAAATAAGGACAACCCGGGGAATTACTGACCAGTCAGCTTAATTTCTGTACCCAGAAAGATAATGGAGCAAATAATTAAGAAATCAATTTACAAACACCTAGAAGATAATGAGGTGATAAGTAACAGTCAGCATGGATTTGTCAAAAACAAATCATGTCAAACCAACCTGATAGCTTTCTTTGACAGGGTAACAAACCTTGTAGATAGGGGGGAAGCGGTAGATGTGGTATATCTTGACTTTAGTAAGGCTTTTGATACTGTCTCGCATGACCTTCTAATAAACAAACTAGGGAAATACAACCTAAATGGAGCTACTATAAGGTTGGTGCATAACTGGCTGGAAAATCATTCCCAGAGAGTAGTTATCAGTGGATCAGTTGAAGGGCATAATGAGTGGGGTCCCTCAGGGATCGGTTCTGGGTCCGGTTCTGTTCAATATCTTCAACAATGATTTAGATAATGGCATAGAGAGTACACTTATAAAGTTTGCAGACGATACCAAGCTGGGAGGGGTCGCAAGTGCTTTGGAGGATAGGATTAAAATTCAAAATGATCTGGACAAACTGGAGAAATGGTCTGAAGTAAGTAGGATGAAATTCAATAAGGACAAATGCAAAGTACTCCAAATAGGAAGAAACAATCAGTTGCACACATACAAAATGGGAAATGACTGCCTAGGAAGGAGTACTGCAGAAAGGGATCGGGAGTCATAGTGGATCACAAGCTAAATATGAGTCAACAGTGTAACACTGTTGCAAAAAAAAAAGAAAACATCATTCGGGGATGTATTAGCAGGCGTATTGTAAGCAAGACATAAGAAGTAATTCTTCCGCTCTACTCCGTGCTGATTAGGCCTCAACTGGAGTATTGTGTCCAGCTCTGGGCACCACATTTCAGGAAAGATGTGGACAAATTGGAGAAAGTCCAGAGAAGAGCAACAAAAATGATTAAAGGTCTAGAAAACATGACCTATGAGGGAAGATTGAAAGAATTGGGTTTGTTTAGTCTGGAGAAGAGAAGACTGAGAGGGGACATAATAACAGTTTTCAAGTACATAAAAGGTTGTTACAAGGAGGAAGGAGAAATTTTTTTCATCTTATTTTCTTATTATCTTGCCCTTTCTTAATGATTCTGAACATTCTGTTAGCTATTTTGCCTGCCACTGCACATTGAGTGGATGTTTTCAGATCTCTTTCTTGAGTGGTAATAGCTAATTTAGACCCCTCATTTTATATGTATATGCAATTTCAAGGAAATGTTAGGGGGCTGTTGGCCCCTTACTGAAACTTAGTGGATTTTTTTGTGTGGCCCTTTCCCAATACCAAGAGAAAGGGGAAGGGCAAAGAGGAGTCAGGATCCTGAGACTGGCAGTCCTCAGGACCAGTGGGGAGAGGCCAGCCTCCAAGTCAGCCAGATTGGCAGGGCAGGCAGGCCAATGAGGGAGTCGAGCCCAGGGACCATCCTCCATGACAAGTGGGTATGCCAGGGGCAGAGTAGAACAGAGTCAAGGAGAGTGTAGCCTCCAGAGATGAACTGCAGAGAGAGAAGCAGGCCAGAACCAATGGGACCGGAGCAGCAGCCCAGAGTTTGGGAACCAGAGCAGCGGAGACCAGCAGCAGCAGCGGCGAGCCAGGACTGAGCCTCTGTGGTGTTTTTTTTTTTTTCCCAATTCAGCTTCCTGTTTGGCCAGAGACAAGTAGTAAAGGCACAGCTAAATAGAAACAAATATAATCCTAATAAAAAACAGTTATGCGGCCAGACCTCTATCCTGTTATGCCAACTAACATCAGGTGAAAATATGGCCTCTTGTTCTTATTTAATCCAAGCCAGCTCAATCAGCCCTAAATTTGATTGAAATCTTTCCAGAGTATGACCATGTCAGAAAGATTAAAAGAGAATATGAACTTTGGGATATTCCTCTTCTAACTAAATTCTTTTTAATTATAAACTCTATCTCTTTAAATGAGTTTTATAAAGAATATGCAGGAATGCAAAAGGCACATACTGCAGGTATAATGCATATATATACCTACAGGAGCATATCCTTTCAAGAGTTTTACATTAGTTATTCAATGTATAAATCAAAAGTCTCCTGTCAATGAACAGGAATGAGTTTTGATGGGGAGGAGGGGAGAAAGAGAATGAATTCATGCATTTTATATAGAGCTCAAGTAATTTATAAGTTTCCTAGAGTGCTCACAAATGCTACTCGTAGTAAGCATGGCTCACCATAGAGCTGAGCAAATAATTTCGAGTGAATAATTTAGTGGGTGAATGTATCCTCTTTCTCTAGTTGCAAAATGTGTGTAAGAACTTTATGATTTTCTAAAAATTGTTAGATTGTAGATCAGTATCACTCTTAGAATCAGGCTTCCAGTGTGAATACATGTCCTCTTGAGGTCCCTTCCAGACCTGCATTTCTATGATTTTGTTTATTTATAAATTCAACATTCACTTTATGCAAATATTTCCTATTATTCTCTTAATTAATATATTAAAAAATTTAAAGGGAGAAAGGACAAATGATCATTTAGTCTGTCCTCCTGTATAACACAGGCCATAGGACTTCCCTGAGTTAATTCCTGTTTGAAATAGAGGATATCATTTAGAAAAAAAAATACAATTTTGATTTAAAAATCCATCAGTAATGGAGAATTCACCACAACCCTTGATAAATTGTCCCAATGGTTAATTCTCCTCAGTGTTAAAACTTTGAACCTTATTTCCATTTCAAACTTGTCTGGCTTCCACTTCCAGCCATTAGATCTTGTTATGCCTTTATCTGCCAGAGTGAAGAATCCATTATATTTTTGTTTGTTTGTTTCTCATGTAGGTACTTATAGTCTGTGATCAATTCACCTCTTACCCTACTCTTTGTTAAACTAAATAGATTGAACTCTTTCAGTGCATTACTATACGGTATGTTTTCCAACACCTTACTTATTCTCGATCCTCTTCTTTAACCCTCTCCAATTCATTAGCATCCTTCTTGAATTGTGGGCATCAGAACTGGCTGCACTATTCCAGTAGGATAATTCACTGTTTGCCCAAACATTTTTATCACTACACTCTTTCATTAGAATATTCCTGGAAAGGGTCCACAAAAGGAGTGCAAACATGGATAAAGACCCCAACCTTGAAATTTACTGTGTGCAAGCAGATTGCTGTGCCCATGACACCTATATATACTTATTTTTTAGGATTGGAGTCAAAGTGATTTCAACTTTTTTTCTTTAAGAAAATAGTTGTGGATAATTCTCTAAGATATATGTCTCCTCCCTCCTTTACCTTTTAGGCATATTTTACCCTCATTTACACCCATGCAACCCCAATGAATTCAATGAGGACAGAATTTGGACAAATACAGTCTTTTAAGGTAAGATGTTCCATTTGGTTAAATATTTTTCAAATTGCAATTAAAAACAATGGCTTAGCATTAGAGCTGTGAGAAATATTTCAAAAAATGATAAAATGAAACCTTTCAGCACCTGTGGGAGAATTCCTCAGTTTCATCTATTGAAGAAGAAACTTGTATAACAGCAGATAGAAGATCTGAAGATCAGAGGTAAATTTCATTTGTTGTGACATGCTTTGGAGGCTAGTTCTTTTACTCCTTAACCACCCCCCCCCCAATTCCTATTTAAATATTATTAAAAGAGATGATGAAATGTTGTTAAAGATGATATACTGCATGGGTTACATCTGAATCATAGATATTGCATAGGAAATAGGAGTTATGCATGTTTAAGCTGAGTCTGATCTTTGTTGGGTAAATGTTACCTATAGGGACATTGGCTTTTCTCACAAAAGGAGGAGCTTGAGTGATGAATAAACTGTTTGAAAACAGCTTTATCCTTGATCTTTCTGTGTATCTGAATGACATCTCACACTTTTTTCAGATAAGTAGGTTCTGAAAGGGCTTCTTCATCCACCCATGAGCCTTCTTTCTGACTCTTACCTGAATACACAAATAACCACTGAAATTAATGGAAGCATCTCTTGTCTTCAATGATTACTATTTACATTTGGTTTCTAATAGGCAACTTGAATTGTTTTTGTACATCCAGTGGCTCAGCTTTCACCACTATACATATATTTAAAAATATCAAATGGCTTCATAAGCATCCTCACCCAGCTTTTTCCTGATTTCCTACATAGTTCTCTGATCTATTTTTCTTATCTACATGATCTAAGCCTTGTGTCCATGCAGGGCCACACTGATTTAATTGGGGCTCTATGTAGGAGTTATGACTATGTGGATCTCATTACTGTTTGAGACTCAGATAATTCCACTCTCTCAGCCTATTATCAGTGTGAAATTCCTAACAGTCAAGATCTCTATTTTATAATAATACACTAACTGTACAACATACAGGATTACGATGTATCATTTTCACTGTACATACTTCATTTTTCCTTCTAGAGTAATGCATAAGGACAAGACTACTGTGTCTGTATATACTATGGCGATTGGCACTTAATAGTGCTAGGACTTTACCTGTCAATCAGTTACAATGGGTGAAATCCTACCTCTATAGAAGCCAAAGTTTTACCAATCAGTGGGACGAAGATTTCCCCCAATGTTTTTAGTCTTTCCTTAGAATGACAGAAAAGATTAATAATTGTCCTAAAAGTTCATGAGATTGTATTCACAGATTTTCCAGTGGAGAGGGTCACATGACAGTAACTGTATAGGACTTTAAGTGTAAGAAGTGTTTTTTGTGACAATAGATTTCCCTTTTGGAATCAATTTGTTTCCACACATAATAGCCACTGGATATGATCATTCACACTATTTTTTTGGGGGGGAGCAGGGGAGGAAGTCCTACATTTTCATCACTTTTTTTAATTTACAGGATAGCCCAGATATACTGCCTTTTCCAACTTCCATTGAGGTCAATGGAAAGATGTTCATTTGACTGCGGTGGTTGTTAGATCGGGCCCTCAATGGGTCAGTTTCATGGGTGGTTTAACTTCCCTTATGTAAGTTAAATAAAATCAAGGATGAATTTAGTTTTTTAATTTATTTTGTAGATAGGGAAGAAAGGGATATTTAGGAAATTAGGAATGTAAAAGCAATCTACAGACTGAAAAGTATCTAAAGTATTAACATTCAGCCAATCTGACAAACCAGAAATATTTGATTTTGCTCACTTCTCTCATAGTAGAAGAATATACAATTAAAAATCACCATTCTATTAAAAACACATTCAATGCATTGTACAAAATATAGATATCTATAATATAATTATATTATTGTACAAAAAATTTATTTGGAAGAAATATTTTATGAATATGTTTATCTTTTTTGAGTACACTATTTTGTAAGCATTCAAGGGCTAATAACAAAGACAGACTGGTTTATGGATATTATAATCAAAACACATAAGCTATGTAAAATATTGAATTGATATATCTTCACTATGTCAGCACTGGTTGGCATTTGAAAAAAAGTTCATCCCTGTCTATCTTCTGAACAGAATGTCATCTTGTGTACATGAGCATTTGTGTCATGAACACACACACACACACACACACACACACACACACACACACAGAAATGAAAATATTACCTTGAATTTATGAAATCATAAGCCTCCTCTCAGATCTCATTACATCTTACCATGTGGTTATCCAAGGAGAGGCAGGTAGGTATATGTAACCTTTCAGACAATAGAAAACAAAGAAATCTTTCCACATTAAAGTGTGATGAAACGGTGAAGAGATGTTGCAGGCACTACTTAAAAAGTTAAGAAAACGGAGTGCAACAGAAGTAACAGCCTATACAAGTGAGTAAAAGGTTAAAGGTTTTTCTGAGGACTACAATGGAACATAAAATTGTTTTTTTAGTGACAATCAATCAGAACTTCTTCTAGGAAGAGTTTTGCTGCTAATATTTATTGCTCTCAGGAAAAACCATAGAATCATAGATGTGTAGGACTGGAAGAGACCTTAAGAGGTCATCTAGTCCAGTTCCCTGCACTCAAAGCAGGGCTGCGTAATAATTAGACCAATCATGATATGCTGATTCTTAATCTGTAGGTTAATGATAAAAGGGAAAAAAAGATTGGTCACAGCTGTTTGCACAAGTGAAAAGGAAAGGAAATAAGTGACTATTCAGCTGAGGGTAAAGGTTTATCTTAAAATGTTTAACTATGAAGTTGCACCCTTAGGGGATAATTTTTAATCAGATCCTTCTCACAACTTGGGACAAATTTTATGAAGCCAAACCAAGCCTGAGCAGATCAATATAAAAGCCCCAGTATACATAAATAAATACATAAAATTAAATAAAATAACAAACAAACAAAAATCCAGGAGTCCAGTCGTGTAAAATTCACTCATGGAATATTGGCCCATCACACTACTTCATCCTCCACAAAGGAGCCACATTTAGTGTCTGCTTGTTGAGTGGCCATGGAGGGAAACCTGTATAGACCCCCAAAATGCTATAGAAAAGGTCTTCATACCACCCCCACATAATCTGGAATAAAGGATAGTGTATGATCAGTACATGTTGCAGACATATCTTTACATAAATGTCAGTATCCAGCAAATCTGATGTGGAGAGGCAATGACTGCTATTGTTCCCCTGCTCACATACACACACAGAGCCTGAATACTCATAGGAACCTACATATTGCCACACTGTATCAGACCCATTGTCCAATTAGTCCGATATCCTGTTCTGACAGTAGCTGCTACCAGATGTTTCACAGGAAAGTGAAAGAAAGAAAGAAATGGGCAATTATGTATACTATAGGCATAAGGAAAGTTAATTCTTAATGCTTTCAATCAATGGCTGATTTTGCCCTGCAATATGAGGGTTTATGCCCCTTTCAAATTTTGTATCATGTGAGTTAATTATTGCAATATTTTAAGATTACACTTTCTATTAAATAATAAAATCTAAAGTTGATTGATTTTTTGCAATAATAAACAATGTTTCTTGCAAATTAAAACTGTTTGAGCTGTTTGTGAACCAATCCTGACATGTGTACATATATAATTTTTTAATATATTTACAGATTGATTAATTAATTATTAATTATTTACCGAATTGCTGGAGTACTCAAAATTCAGCCTCTGGGTTTTAGCAAATTGTTGATTTTAGCTATTCATTGGTCATGTAAGTCAAATAAGATTATTCTGCTCCCTGATTCAATGAGTGAAACTTTTTAAACAGGAGAGCAATATATGAGTGACTAACAAGTGGGTTCTAGCCCACAAAAGCTTATGCCCAAATACATTTGTTAGTCTCTAAGGTGCCACAAGGACTTCTCATTTCCAGTAGTAATTTTCAGATAAATATTCATGATAGGTGTGATGGTGCACCCTGTAAGGCTTCTGGAAATATGCTTATGAATGTATATATGACATAACTGGAATATGTTTTACGCTACATATGCCATGTAACATAGCTCTATAAAGGTTATGCTCTACTGAATCTATTCATCCTATTTGTATGTATCATTTTTGTATTTGAAGTTATTAATATTAGCTGTGTACTTGCTTGATTTTTAAGTAGCCTTAGTAAAGCATTTGGTCAGCTTCTTGAGAAAGGAATGTGCTAATTAAGTGACCAATCAAGAAACACTTAATGAACAATGGATCTTGGAAGGCTCCAGTCCACATAAGAAGTCTTCCTGGGACATTCAAGATAGTATGTGGGCAATGGCTGCTGCCTGTAAAAACTGAGTCATGCATGGACATGTGACTTGCCCATGTGACTCCAAAACTCCATCTTGGAGCTGGATTTTGCATAGGAGAGAGGAGGGAGTCTCCACCCACAAGATAAGGTCTATTTAAGCCCATGGGAGACCCCTCCATTTGGTCTTCAGCTGGCTCAAGAGATAGCTTCTCCACCCCCAAAGGATACCTGAAGGAAACTGGAACAAAGAACAGTAACTGGGCGGGGTGTGTGTGTGAGTGATTGCTGGATCCAGACTAGAAGGAGACTAGTCTGAAAAAGAAGCTTACTGGAACACCTCTGAGGGTGAGGTTTTATCTGTATTCAGTTTTCTTACTGTATTAAGCATAGGCTTGTGGGTTTTGTTTTATTTTGCTTGGTAATTCACTTTGTTCTGTCTGTTACTACTTGGAACCACTTAAATCCTACTTTCTGTATTTAATAAAACCACTTTTTACTTATTATTTAACCCAGAGTATTTATTAATACCTGGGGGGACAAACAGCTGTGCATATCTCTCTATCAGTTTTATAGAGGGAGAACAATTTATGAATTTACCCTGTATAAGCGTTATACAGGGTAAAACGGTTTTATTTGAGGTTTGGACCCCACTGGGAGTTGAGCATCTGAGTGTTAAAGACAAGAACACTTCTTAAGCTGGTTTCAATTAAGCCTATAGCTGTTAGGGGACGTGGTTCAGACCTGGGTCTGGGTTTGCAGCAGGCTAGCCGGTCTGACTCAAACCAGGCAGGTCACTAAAGTCCCAAGCTGCCAGGGCAGAAAAGCAGGGGCAGAAGTAGTCTTGGCACATCAGTTGGCAGTTCCCAAAGGGGTTTCTGTGATCCAACCCGACACAGTAGGATTTGTGAAACATTAAGGATTTGCAAATGTTTTAATGAATATCCAGTAGTTGATCATAAATAATATGATCTCACAAGTAGCAACAGAGCAAAGTAGGTCTATTTATTCACAAATATGTTTTCCCCTTTCCCCCACAACACTATTTAACCAGGTGCTAGTGTAATAACCCCCAGCTGTGGGGTTCATCTGCTTCATACCAATTTAAATGCATATGGTTTTCTTGACTCAGGAATATCTGAAGGTGCCTGTTCTGATCACAGATGTTGGGAACTTGGGATAGTGTTGGCTCCTTTCTGAGTTTTGCTGCTGTTGCTTACGTTCTCTCAGGGTTCCTAGTTCAGCATGTGTCCCCTTTTCCTTCTCCTAAACATCCCATAGTGGCATACACATACAATGGGTGCACTTAAAACATTAGTTCCTGTTTTAAAGAGATTACTCGTACTAGCAATATCCCTGATATGTAAAATACAGGACATTGCTGGAACCAGTGTACAGCTGCAATTAACTTTTTAAGTGTTTCCACTGTAGTTCTGGTGTCAGAGAGAGTACAGCCTAAGCCAGCTGAAGTTCATGAAATCTCTTCTTAGAATCTTATTTTCAGTGTAAAGGTGATAGAGAAAAACACAAGATGCAGAAGTAAGTTTCTAGTAACAATGCATTTGAATAAGTCATTTCACTCAACCACTTTTTAAATTGCCTTTAAGGAAATGTTATTTCTCTTGAAAGCTTCTAGGACATCAAAGGCCTGTCATTGTCCATTGAATAGATACAGCAGTGGCAGCACATGCTTCCTCGCCCTGCCCCACCAATGTGCATCAACAGACCAGAACGGCCACCTCTATACCCATTCAGTCTGTAAGGCCTTTGCTGATACTGCAAACTGTGGTAGTGGCTCTTGGAAACTTAATAAACCAAAAGCTTTAAACAGCAGCTCAGTGGTACCACAATCTCCCCTCCAAATACAATGTAATCATTAAATTTACGGTTAACAACTGCAGATCTACACTCTGTCATAATGAAGCTTTAATTTTCCCCTCTAGAGTTTTAGAAAAAGATTTCCCCCTGACCCTTTCATCCTTCAGTCCTGAAAAGGGTGCATGGAAATGATGCCCTCAGCTCTGCAGGGCAGCCTTTGACTATCACTGTAAAGCATGTAGAGAACCCAATTGTTCATTGAAAGATTCTTCTGTTTTGGCAAATTAAGAGAAAATCAAACTTAAGTTAACATATTTGCAGCAAATGTGACTCTGATATATCAGTCTTTCAGGATCTTTGGAACTTTAGTCAATAAGAATTAAGAATTAAGTGTGAAATGGGATTAAGCTATATTACCAGTGTAGTGGGGTGGTCACCCGCTCCTGCCCGGAAGGGCTTAAAACAGCCCTTCGAGAGGGCTGTGGCGGGGGAACAGCCCAGGCTCAGTGGAAGGCAGGGTCAGCTGGGGCCACACCCCAATCAGGGCCCAGCTGGGCCTATAAAGGCTTGAGCCTGGAGCTCAAGCAAACACTCTCTCTCTGCCTTTAGAGGGAGAAGGGCCTGGCTGCTAGGGAGTGTACCTGGGTACCTAAGGTGGAGCAGGGCTGGGGGAAAGCAAGAGGAGCTGGGGAGCTCTGGCCTGGAAACCCTCCAAGCAGCAGGCCTAGGGTAAGGCCAAGGCCTGGGTACTGGGTTGCAAAGGGGCAGCCCATGGGTAGGCAGAGGCAGCAGGTCCAAACCCCTTTGCCTGTGATGAGTGGCCTTATACACTGCAGTCTGCCCCAGTGAATGGGGGCTAAGTGATGACTGGCAGTATCCAAGACTGAGGCAAAGTGGGGATAGTGGGTCAGGGTTCCCCTGGGAGTGGGAGACCCAGAACTGTGGGGTTACTGCCAAGGGGCAGCACCCCAGATAACAGGGCACCGGATCCTGGGAGGGATACCGGGGCCAGAGTGAGGTAAGGTAGATCACCGGCCTGCAGAGGGAGCTCCGGAGCTGGGACGAGCTAATTCCCACAGACAACCAGCAGGAGGCACCGCCGGGTGAGTCTGGACCTGATTACAACCAGATAGAGGTAAGTGAAAATTGCTTGCATATACCACTCAAAAAAATGAGAAAAATATGTTTTCCCTATATTGGGAAAATACAATTTTTGGAAAGTCGCTAAAATATTTTAAGTATCAGAGGGGTAGCCTTGTTAGTCTGGATCTGTAAAAAGCAACAGAGAGTCCTGTGGCACCTTTAAGACTAACAGATGTATTGGAGCATACGCTTTCGTGGCTGAATGCCCACTTCGATGCATCCGACGAAGTGGGCATTCAGCCACGAAAGCTTATGCTCCAATACATCTGTTAGTGTTAAAGGTGCCACAGGACTCTCTGTTGCTTTTGAAAATATTTTAGTGTTGCGCAGCAACGAACAAACAAAAAAACGCAACATCCCTCCCCACACATAAATGTCCGGCCCCTATAAACACATTTCTCACAATTATGAACCTCCTGTGCTTATATGAGAAGCTCTCTCCCACCCTATAGGCCTCATGGATCTTGGTATAAAGAAAATGGGGTGGGGAACTATTGTGGGTTTTTTGTCAGTGCCCCTACCTCTTAGTCGTACCTAATGACAAAGAAGGTCCTTGGTGGGCTAGTGGTGTCTCTGACCATCTGTGTAATCAGCCAACAGGCTGGTCGCCTCACCTGTCTGAGTGTGGAGTGCAAAACACTCTATAATTTACAACTGCTGCTTTTGCCATCCTTAGAAAACTGCCTGTGACAGATGTTACAGGGAATTGGCATCTGCTTACTTTCTCAAACCTCTCCTGTTGCTCTGTCAGCCGAACAACAGGGGGCATATGAAAAATGGTGACTTTATATGCTGATGCTGATATATATAAACCCAGAAGAAAACAAGTGGGAAGATTTGATCTTTACTGCATGTCCTGCATGGCAGGCCTTCCGCTGGATGCCAACCCCAAACTTTGTCCATATGGGTTTATTGCTGTTGGTAGTTTCACTGGGGGAGGGGGAAGGGAAGGGGGAGAGCTAGGGTGGAGCAGGGTTTCAGAGCTGAGATAAGAGGCTGTTTAAGTCATGGTATACATTGGCTATTAAAACATAAAGTTTTAATGGGTTCCTGTTATTCCGAATGTTGACAAACACATCAGTTAAAACTTGGAAGCTAAACTAGGATCTCTGAATCTTATTAAAACTGAAGAGAATTAAAATTTATTTTAGCCATTGATTCATTTATTCAAATTTGTACACTATGCCTATCCCACGTTTTAGGCAATTAGCAAAATGTACACAAAGCAGTTCTAATAAAATATTAGAACAGGGTACCTCCTTAAGAAGGAGGGGCCTCATTCACAAGGTGATTAATTTAGGTATTTATAAGGTTTCATCTCTGTGACATTTATTGCCTACAGTTTTCAATGTGCTTTTAAAAAAAAAAAAAAGAATGAAAAATTACCATACTGAAGAAGGGTCAGAAGTGATCTCTTCAGCCTTCCCTTCTGAGGATTTTAGTGAATTATCACACAATTGTTTTATCGCTACTGTAGCTCCGCTGGTGCTAGGAGTGGTTCAGACTGCTAATGTACACTAGGCACAGGCATTTTGAACACAATGTGATCTACACCTACTCTGAGCCAGATTAGATGATATTGTATGTTGATAAAATCACTGCACATGTTTTATAGTAGCAGGTCCATTGTTTTTAGTGCCAGTGGAGCTGCACTGGTGTTAAAACAATAGTGGAAAAGTTCCCTAAAATTCTCTAAGGCTGGACAGAGACCATGGCCCGTTCTGAGGAGTGGGATGTTATTGCCGCAGGGTAAGTCTACAGACTCATATTGCATAGGTATCCAAGTCAGGACTATAAAACCAGAATTTTCCTGGCTTCAGTTAGTACCAGACAGAGAGGCAGGTTAGCTCTTTCCTCAAGAATAGGAGTTTTATGTTTTGTCTGCAGAGTGTGGAAGATAGTGTACATCTTCCTTAACCTTTATTAATAATGGAGAAAGTTTATAGTCACGAGGGTGTGTGTGTGTGTGTTGAACATGGCTCTGAGTTCTATAATACAACAGACTATCACTGCTTAATCAGCCAGTCATTATGTAAAATAATTAATGTTTTCCAATTCATTTCATGCATCTACAGTGTGCAAATTATAACTCATTAACTCAAATTATTTAATTAGGAGAATAGCTACTATTATCCAAACTATTTGTCTTGCATTTTGCTTGGCTAAGATGGGCCTGGGGTCTTTGACATATTGCAAGAATTATACCTTTTCAGCACCCACAATAGGACCACACACCATTCTTCATTGGGCTGAAACACCTTAAAATATATTAATAATTTGAGGAGGTGAATTATGTTGGGCTGAGATCTCAGCTAACAAACCGAGAATTACTTTCATTGATGATGCTTTACCTTTAGGTGAACCCTTAGAAACCACAAGTATTAAGGCATCCATGAACTTACAGAATCAATTATCCAGAACTACAAATTACGGAAATGCACTTTTAATACCTAGATAGATCATTTAGAACTGAAATTTAAGGCACAGGGTGCCCCATTTGAACAAATGTACTGTAGATTGGGTAGCAAACACACTGTTGATTATATTGAATGATCAGGGATTTAGTCTAGAAATAAAAGATGCAACAGCTTCGTGTCCAACAGTTAAGTGTATGAAGAAAAACCTTTAAAAATATTCTGGAAGTCTGGGGAGATATAAAGCCATTACAGATGGCAGAGTATACAGTTATCACTATGACCTTACTAGAATAGAGAAGCAGTTTGAGAGAGAGGATTATGGCTCAGATCCCATCCTAGGACACAATATCTCTAGGTATTCCATGGGGAACTAGGGAACATGTACATCCTCTCTTCCTCTCCTGCTTCCAGACATTATTGCAGCCTGAGGGCTGGAGTAGGCTTTGCATCCCTCACTGCCCTGTACCACCACCTTGACATATGTGAACATGGATATTCTCTAGTTCAACCCTTTCCTTCCCCTGAAGGTTGCTGCACATGGTCATGCTAGGAACTCCTAAGAGAGATGGAATCTGCAATGAGTAGGGTTTGTTCTCTCTGCATGAACTTTTGGCTTCCCTGTACAGAACCACAGAGCCTTTCGAGGAAGAATGAAGATCTGGGCCTATATGAAGAGCTTTGCAAATGCTCTCCATTGTGGTTTGCACATCACTCCTCAACTTGCTGCTAATCTGGTTCACATATGAACTGCAAGCTATAAATTCCTTTTGTGTGAACACTAAATTTTGTTCACGTCAGTGTAAACTCCTGCATTTTCACACTTGCCGCCACTACCTGTCAATCCCATTCTTGTTAATGTGCAGCCAACCCAGCATACAGATAGTCACAGGAATGAAGTTAAATGATTCTAATCTTAATAAATATCAAACCTGTGTAGCAACAGCAGCAGATAAGGTGATCTTCTCCACAGAAGGGTACCACAGATGTTTTCAAGAACAAAGTGAGTTTCAATGACACAATGTGTGTTAAATGTACAAAATAAAAGCAAAGTATCAAAAGAAGAAAAGCAAGCCACTCATACTCACCCTGTGGAGATGATTCCTTTGTCGAGAAAGGAGCAGACAAATAAAACTGTTCTTTCCATGCAGCTGAACCAAAGCTATGCCCCACAGTTCTGATTACAGGGGTGTGAATAGCAGTATGTGCCAAAGGGTTGCACTGTAACTCCCCCATATGGATTTTGTGGGAGCAAACTAAAAGGTTCCTAGTTTGCATTAATGTAGTCCTAACTACATTAATGCAAACTAGGAATCTTTTAGTTCGTGCCCGCAGGCTCCACATGTGCGAGTTATAGCACAGCCCTTTGGTGCGCACTGCTATTTACACCCCTATAGTCTAAACTGCATGGCAGTGTAGACATGCCTTAAGAGAGATATCTAGGACTTAGGGCCTGATTTACCTCTTGGGTAAGTCAGCAGTAACTACAGAGAAGTCAGTGGAGAGAAACTGGTGTAAGATAAAGAAGACTCAAACTATAGTAAAAGATATGATTTAGCTCGTATCACCTGGGTAAACTGTGCTAAAAGCAGGCAGAGTGTAGGTAGTAGTCAGTGATGGTTAGGAGAGATCATCTTCCACATAAAAAGCATGATGGCCAATGAGGAAACTGCCATGCAATCAAAAATATTGATAGCTCATTTTGGCAACAGAGGTAATAAGCATAGATTAGCCACTCCCAGTTGTAAAATGTAAAATGTGTGTGTATATATATATATATATATATATATATATATATACACCCTCCCCTTTTTTAACATAGAGAATGATGTGTGCATGTACGTACGTACATGCCCACACCCCACTCTTACACTATAAAAAAGTGTTTCTCAATGTTTCTGATACCAGGGACCAGCTTTCTACCTTCCTAAACTGTGTCAGGGAGATCTCAGGGACTGGGACCAGTCCACAGACCGGTCGTTGAGAGACACGGTTATAGAAGACGTTTTTGCGTTCTGTAACAGGACCATCCACTTTGTTCAGGGACTCCATGCAGGAGTTTCTCATGTTGTGCATCTTCCAAATGTGGCAGAGACTGGCATCCCCTGGAAATATTTGGGGGGAAATGTATTCCTGGACATGGATGTAGAGTTCGTATTCCTAAGCCCTGATTTTATCTAAAGAAATCCCTGGTTTTGACATGTGTTTTTCTATTACTGCTAGTAGAGGTGACTGATTACTTGACACTTCTAAAAAGACACTGGAAAGTACTGAAGTATTCCTGACTTTAGTTGTACATGGTGAAGTAGACTTGTATGCTCTCTTCTTGGCCATTTTGCTGCTTAGCCAATATTATAGAAGATCCTTTGTTAGTCTTGGGGTTTGTCTACACCAGGGGTTCTCAAACTTCATTGCACTGCGATCCCCTTCTGACAACAAAAATTACTACATGACCCCATGCGGGGGGACCAAAGCCTAAACCCGCCCAAGCCCTGCCACCTCAGTCAGGGGGTCGGGGGCTCTAACCTGAGCCCAGGGCTGAAGCACAAGCCAGAGCCCTGTCACCCAGGTCTCAGGCTTGGGCTCAGGCTTTGGCTCCAGGCCCCAGCAAGTCAAACGCCAGCCCTGGTGACTCCATTAAAAGGGGGTCATGACCCTCTATCGGGTCCTGACTCACAGTTTGAGGACCGCTGGTCTACATGTTAAGCTGGGGATGTGATTCCCAGCTAAAGGAGACATGCTCCTGCTAGCTCTGATAGAGCTAGTGAGCTAAGTGTAGACTGTAGCTGCAGCAGCACAAGCAGTGGGATATGTTAGCCACCCCAAGTACATGTCTATGGTCTCAGATGGCTGCATACTTGGAGTGGTTAACAGCTGGTGCCGCAGCTACACTCCCTTTCTAACATGCTAGTTTGTTCAGAGCTAGCATGGGTATGTCTCCTAGGACTAGGAATCACAACCCGAGCTCGAAGTGCAGACAAGCCCTTGGAATGGCCTCATAAATTCAGGAGTCCATGAAATCTAGAAGAGCCCAGGACTACAATGCAGATATGTTGATGCAAATCAGTGGTAAAGAGCCTTGCCATCTGTGATGGGAGGAAATGAACTGAGGATAGCTGAGGCCTGCTCTAAACTAGAAAATTTGGTTGGCGTCACCCAGGGATGTGAAAAATCCACACCTGTGAGAGGTGTAGTTAAGCTGACCTAATGCCCCATGTAGACATCTCTAGGTCAACTGTTCTTCCCGCCTGTCAGCATAAGTAATGTCTACACTGAAGCATTACAGCAGTGCAACTGTGCAGCTGTAGCTTTTTAGGTGTAGACAAGCCCTGAGGCTGCAGTCCCTTAAATATCTTCTCTTTGCATGTTCAGATCTTCAAGACAGCAGAGTGTGGCCCCAACATTCACTGTTTTTCCAGAACGCAAGTGTGATGCTGGTGAGAAGCATTACCAAGTTTGAAATACCAATTTACTACAAGAAGTGTCATTTTGTGCTGAACAGAAGAAGGCCTATAGACATCAGATAAACCAGGGTGGAACATTGGTGGACAAAAGATTTTGCTGATTGCTCCTCCCACACCCATGAACAGGGGATGTGCAGAAACCCTCATCCCATCAAAGTATGAACTCTGAAGGAAGAGAATCAAAATCCTGGACCAGAAGGATCTCTATAACTATGCTGCTTGGAATTTGGAGAGGGCAATATTTCTAAGCATAAACAAGGGATCCCCAAGCTGTTTAGCCCTAAAGGACATATAGATCCTGCACATTACAGCAGCTTCTATTATTTTTTGAAACCTAAGATTAACTTATTTGTGTGTGTGTTTATCTGCTTTAACCTTATAAATAACACTCATTTCTTTTTTCCTAGTTAATAAACATTTAGTTAGCTTATTATAGCTACAAGTGTTGTCTTTGAGAGATATAAGGTACAATTGACCTTGGATAAGTGACTGGTCTTTTGGGACTGGGAGTAACCTGAATATTGTTGTGATTTTTGGTGTAAGGGACCATCTATGACAAAGGCACACTTGCCTGAGTGACAAGATAGACTCAAATGCCCAAGAGGACTGTCTATGACACCATGTTAAGGCTGTTACAGTGCTCGAGGAATTCACACTTTATAGTTGGTTGGTGAAATCTAATTATAAAATACCCAACTAGTTTAGGGTTTGTGCCTTGATTTGTAACAGTCTGCCCTGAGGTTGGCACCCCCATTGATCCACTCCAGACAGATTGATAATGAGGCTCCAGTAATAATACTTGTACCTCTCAGATTCTGGAATTAGCAGAGACAATTCCCAATGCAGAACAAAAATCTTAGCAAATGTAAAATGTCCATACTTAACCATAATAAAAGTAACATCTATGATATGTGAACTCTTGGACTATTACTAAAAATCTATAAGTATTTCCATTTAGTGAATCTTATATCTAAGAAATTTCACAGGACACTACAAATGAATCACTGGTATCTGAAAGTTCCAATTTGCAAGATACTGAAAGAGAAGTGCACATTTACTTTTATTTCAGATAAGAGAAATACAGAATGATTTTTGACCCTGAGCCTAATCATAGGTACAAAACCAGACATGTCAGGATAATTGAACACCAGGAATGTAAGCCAAAGACTTTCTGTTCTTTAGCCATAGTTTGAAAAGTATTATAGAAAATCAACTCAGTCATTATAGAGCACTTGGTGCAAGCCACATATAAAATAAATATCTTACATAAGTGTTAAGACCTTTTATAACAGGGATCGGCAACCTTTGGCATGCGGCTTGCAAGGGTAAGCCCCCTGGTGGGCCGGGTCGGTTTATTTACCTGCTGCGTCCACCGGTTTGGCCGATCGCAGTTCCCACTTGCCGCGGTTCGCCGCTCCAGGACAATGGGGGCTGCGGGAAGCAGCGCGGGCCGAGGGATGTGCTGGCCGCCGCTTCCCGCCACCCCATTGGCCTGGAGCAGTGAACCGCAGCCAGCAGGAGCCGCGATCGGCCGAACCTGCGGACGTGGCAGGTAAACAAACCTGCCTGGCCTGCCAAGGTGCTTACCCTGGTGAGCCGCGTGCCAAAGGTTGCCAATCCCTGTTTTATATCATGATTTTTAACATACACATAGAAGTTATAGTTTGAAATCTTTGGCCAGAATGAAGTATACTTGGGAGAGGGCTGTACACAAACCACTATATAGGAAAAGTTTGTACTTAGAATTAAGCCCAAACCCCAAATGGTTACCATTCCCTCATTTCCAGTGTCCCCAAACTTTTGAAAATTTTATTTGAATCTATTCATTTTCAGTAGCTTTTGTTCATTAGTTAATTATAATTGAAAAACCCAGTTCAGGGTTCATGATCCCATTACCACCCATCTCCTAGCCTGCTCTCTGGGGCCCATCAGCCTACTTGATGATAGATTCAGGGAGAGATGGTTGATTTTAGGCTCTTCCACCTTGTAACAGGGTTCAGTCACTGCTGTGGGCCTCCTAGTGGCTACATCTGGGGATTAGCTCTTGTTCAGTTACCCCCTTCTGTTGTTCACTCACCCCATTGCCTTTCTTGCTCTTCAGGACTTGGGGTGCTCTGTCTTCATGACTCATCTCTTCAGCCAGGTCAGTATAATCCTCCTCTTCTGAGGTAGCAAAGGCCCACTCACCAAATGATCTATTGGCAGTCTCAGACGGTCTTCCAACCCACTTCCCCATGTGTGTCACTTTCCCCATTAGCTGGCAGGGGGGCCTGGTCCCACCCACTACTCTGGGTTCCAGCACAGGAACCTTATGCCCAGCAATCACAGTTTGTAAAGATCCAACCCTGTTGCTTTTCAACCTGGGCTGTTTCCACCTCTCTTCTCTATCTTCTGGCCCACTGCTGGGTTTACGACTGAGGCTTTCTGTACTACCCTTGTACTTCACCCATCTCAGCTTCTTGCCAGAGTCTATAGTCCACAGCAGGATCCCAGGCCTATCCCCCCCCCCCCAGAACAACTCCTTGCAGCTTATCAACTCCCCTCCTCTATGGGAAGTGACTACAGTGGCTCCTCTCTGCAGCCCCTTCTTTTTTTTCTTTTTTATGATGTAGCAGACTTGATGCTCCATTTCCCTGATGTTTTTCCTGTATCACATAATGTAAGGTAAAAACAATACAACTTTTGAATTTCCCAAAAAGCTTTTCCCTTGCTTCATCAAAGCCCTTAAATACACATAAAATGTGATCAATTGTTTTTTTCTACCTTATAGAGCACACATAGTCCATCATTGTGTCTATTTATTTGAAAACTATTTGTCTTTAAGCCACAATGGCCAGTTAGTAACTTTAAATAAAAGGACTTCAATAGTCCTGTCCAGGCCCTGAATTGTTTTATAATCCTCAACTCTAGGACATTTCCTATTATTTCAATATGTGATAGGATCCACCCTAATGCTACATGTATTCCCATCAGTACTAACTCTGTTATTAGAAATATAATTTCATTGATTAAATCAATTCTACATATTGAAACACCCTTTTTAATCACCATAAGGCCTGAGATTGAATCTGAAAAAATGACTGCTGCTGCTGGGCATACATCCCAGATCCAATTTAATGCTAGCATTATTGCAACTAGTTCGGCTGTCATGACAGCTACATAATCAAAAATTCTTCTAGATCGGGGTTCCCAAACTTGGTTCGCAGCTTGTTCAGAGTAAGCCCCTGGAGGACTGCAAGATGCTTTCTTTACCTGAGCATCTGAAGGTATGGCTGCTCGCAGCTCCCAGTGGCTGCAGTTCGCTGTTCCCAGCAGCTCCCATTGGCCGGGAACGGTGAACCGCGGCCACTGGGAGCTGCGAGTGGCCATACCTGCGGACGAACTGGTAAACAAAGCGTCACACGGCCTGCCAGGGGCATACCCAGAACAAGCTGCGAACCAAGTTTGGGAACCCCTGTTCTAGATGTACTAATTCCCAGTTTTGGTATACGATATGCCATCGCTACACTTCTTTTTTTTTTTTTTGGACCCATCTCTATATATTTGACCAAACCAACTGCACTTTTCATCTATATATGGGTACACTTCATTTGTAATACCTACTATCTCTCTTTTTCCCTTAAGTTTATAAAATAAATATAAATCTATGCTTGAACATGTGACTTTGCATCAAAAATTAATTTTCTCAGGAGTAAAAGTTTTTACTTCATTCAGCTTTTCCTTGTCTTTCAACTCCTGCATCCACCATTTAACTCAAATGGCATATGGAGTTCTAACATCATGTGCTGTAATTCACCCACTGAGTTCACAACAATCCTCAAATATTTGTTTGGTACTTTCATCATTGGTACTTTCATCAAAGTTCTCATTAACTTTGGCCCAGAAAGTTGGTCCAGTAGTTGCATTCATAGTGTAACTTGGATTTCACTAGAAGCTATCAGTAGTGTTCATATACGGGTTTTAATGAATGCACTGCATGCAATTAGTAGTGTCTAGGCTTGTATTAAATCTAATTTCCTAAGTTCTTCTAACCCAAAAGCTTGTCAGTTGTCACACTGTCTGGAGTGCCTACTGCAAGGCAGAGTGTCAAAAGCAGGTCAGTCACCCAAGACTGGTGGTATGATCTATAATTACATGCAGAAACTCACAAATGTGAACTCCCAAAGTACTTCAATAGTCTTATAATGGAGTCACAGACAGTCCCTTTAGACACTCCAGTCTATCTTGCCATCCAAGCAAGCTGGACTATGTGATAAACGGTTACATACACCAAAAATCACAAAAAGTCCCAAGAGACCAGTCACTCACCTAGGTCAATTTGAATCCTAGATCTCACAGCAAAGACAACACTGAGAGCCAACAGTAAACTAACAAAAGTTACTGAGAGATTAAAGCAGGAAAAAAATATAGTAACTCTTCACTTAACGTTGTAGTTATGTTCCTGAAAAATGCGACTTTAAATAAAACGATGTTAAGTGAATCCAATTTCCCCATAAGAATTTAATGTAAATGGAGGGTTAGCTTCCAGTGCAGCTTCCCTTACTCTGCAAGCACCAGGGGTGGGGGGCTCAACCCTCAGCCTGCCCACAACACCCCTTCCCCCAAGCCCCCACCCTTGACCCACCTCTTCTCCCCCCCTTTACTTTGCACGCTGTGTCCTGGCTCCTCCCCTCTCCCTCCCCTCCCTTCTAAATGCTGCAAGCCAGCTGATTGCTGCTGGCAGGAGGCAGGGGAGGGAGGGGGGAGGGATGCAGAGTCCTCACTCCTCCCCTTCCCTCCTGCCCGGAGCAATCAGCTGGCTTGCGGCATTTAGGAGGCTGGAGGGAGGGGGGAGGAGCGCGGACTTGGCGTAGGCGCCCTCTCCCTCTCCCTCTCCCCCGCCTCCTGCCCGGGGCAATCAGCTGGCTTGTGGCGTTCCGGAGGCAGAGAAGGGAGGGGGAGCTTTCACACCAAGTCCTCGCTCCTCCTCCTCCTTCCTGCCTCCAAAACACTACAAGCCAGCTGATTGCTGCTGGCAGGAGGCGGGGGGGCGGAGGGGGAAGGCACGGGGGGTGGGGGCATAGGGAGGCTGCCAGCTGTGAAGAAAGCAGGCAGCCAAACAACATAAGAGTGGAGCATTACACAACTTTAAATGAGTATGTTCCCTAACTGATCAGCAACGTAACAACATTAAGTGGGACGACTTTAAGTGAGGAGTTACTGTACATGTAAAAGTTAATCACGGTCTATAATTCCAAATGGTAGCAGAGATGTAGTAATCTGCCAGTTTCCAAAAAATCTCTCAGAGCTACCCAGGGTAACTGTCAAGTTCTCCATCTTCTCATTTGTTTATTTTGCCCTGTTAGAATCCAAATAGTCCAGAGATGAAGATTTTTTCCTTGTGCCCATGCTTACATCTTCTTCCCACCGAAAACAAGCTGACAGGGTGAGACATACCAGGGTACAATCCACACTAATGAGTAGCTGTGTCACACCTGCCCTCTAACCTGGGGTACCCTTTACATGATTTTGCTGCTTTTTTTCTCACCTATTTGAGCTTCCTTTGTCTTCCCTTCCTGTTTGATGACTGCTTACTGCCTAAATGCAAATTAAGCAGAGCACATATTTCTTTGTTTGAGACAGACTTGTTTGCCAACCTCATTTTGGAACATGTGTTAATAACACCATACAATGGAATCTTAAAATTTCACACCCAGTGTTGCCACGCACATTTTACCAGGACATTATTGACTAGCAAATTATGATTTTTCAAAGGATACCTTACCAGACATACTTTGTACAAAGATTATTACAATAGTGTGTAGGGTGTGGACACAGGGTTACATTCTGTCACTCAGGCTCTTTCTTTGATGAAGGAGGAATGCATTTAGAGTCTTTGATCTCCAATCATCACATACAATGGCCACTTTCTTTGAAAATAGCACTTTCCCATTAAAGTTCTTAATTTGCATTACACAAAGCTGCTTTTTCATTCGATGGGTTATTTAGTTACAAGGTATACACAATGTAAATGTATGCTACTATATTATAAAAGGATACAGATAAGTGAAAACAATGCATGCAGCATCCCATTAGTTTTCATTAAGTTTAAACACCAAATAAAGTCTTATACAATTAACAATCACTTTGATCTCTACTAATGCACAAGTGAATTGGCCTGGCTTCCAAGTATGTATTTCTAAGTGTTCAGTCATACCTCAGGCTTTGGCTTGAGCTGGCACCTGCTCTGTTAGTGTCACATCAGCCAGAGTCAATAACTGGTCTGAATAAAGTTCTGTATACCATCAGCAGTGTTTTCTTATCCTCCCCCCCATTAGTCCCAGCAAGATGTTTAAGGAGGTAAATCTTTCCTTTAACATAGTTATCTTTAACATAGTTTACATGATCTTTCCAAGGTAATATAGTATCAAATATTCCCCCTAAGAACTTGAACGTTTTAATTATATCCATTTGTTTTCTATACTGATACAGTTTACCTTCATTTGTAACTTTCCTTTTTTTTTGTGTGTGTGTGTGTGTGTGTGTGTGTGTGTGTGTGTAAAGATCAATCCTTTGGTTTTAGCAGCAGAGAACTTGAAACCCCAGGCATTTCCCTAGTCAGAAGTCTCTGAGAATGCTTTGCTGATTCTCTTTTCTGCCACCTCAGTATTCCTGCTCCTAACCCACAGAGCACAATCATCTGTGAATAGAGTGACACCATCCCAGCACTTATTTGTTTTGGGAGATCATTAATCATAATATTAAATAAGGGTCTGATAACACTTCCCTGTGGTGTACCATTTTTAATATTGTATATATTTGACATAACTTTCCCAACTCTGACCTTCATGGTCCTTTTACTCTCAAATTCTCAAATCCACCCATACATCCTTCCCCTTTATCCCTAGTGGACCTTCTTTGTACAATAAACCTTCCCTCCAAAGCATGCCATATGCTTTTTCAATATCTAGACCAGGGGTCGGCAACCTGCGGCACGCGTCCCAAAGGCAGCATATGAGCCGATTTTTAGTGGCACTCTGCTGCCAGCCAGAGTCCCGGCCTACAGCCCCGCTCAGCCTGCTGCCTGCCTGGATGAACGGAACCCTCGGCTGGCAGCAGGCTGAGCGGGTCCGGCGGCCAGGACCCCAGCTGGCAGGAGCCAGCAGACGGAACCCCGGAACAGCAGTGGGCTGAGCCGCTCAGCCTGCTATCGGCCTGGGGTTCCATCTGCCGGCCCCGCTCAGCCCGCTGACAGTCTGGGGTTCTGGCCATCGGCCCCTTGCCAGCCGGGGTCCTGGCTGTCAGCCCAGCTCAGCCCGCTGCCAGTCTGGAATACTGGCCACTGGCCCTGCTCACCTCGCTGCACTATTTACTTTACATACAATAATAGTTTAGTTATATAATATAGACATATAGAGAGACCTTCTAAAAACGTTAAAATGTATTCCTGGCATGCAAAACCTTAAATTACAGTGAATAAATGAAGACTTGGCACCCCACTTCTGAAAGGTTGCTGACCCCTGATCTAGACAGACAGCTATCATGCCCCATACCTTGTGCCTCATACTTTTTAGTATTTCAGTTGCGAAAATTAGCAATGTGATCAGTGGTGCACCTTCGAGCATGTCTACACTATGAAATTAGGTTGATTTTATAGAAGTCAATCTTCAGCAACCAATTTTATATAGTCGATCGTGCGTGTCCCCACTAAGTGCATTAGGTCGGTGGAGTGAGTCCTCAATACCATGGCTAGCATCGACTCACGGAGTAGTGCACTGTGGGTAGCTATCCCACAGTCCCCGCTGCCCATTGGAATTCTGGATTAAGCTCCCAATTCCTAATGGGGCAAAAAAATTGTCGTGGGTGGTTTTGGGTACATGTTATCAGTCTCCTCTCCCTCCCTCCTTGAAAGCAATAACAAACAATTGTTTCGCGCCTTTTTTCTTGGGTTATCTGTGCAGACGCCATAGCATGGCAAGCATGGAGCCCACTCAGCTGCACACTGCTTTTGTGAGCATTGTAAACACCTTCCGCATTATCTTGCAGTATGTGCAGAGCCTAGCTAGGAGCCACCAGCATGAGGAAGACTGTGAGGAGGACATGGAGACAGACATTACTGAAAGCACAGGATGTGGCAATTGGGATATCATGGTGGCATTGGGGCACGTTGATACAGTGGAATGCCGATTCTGGGCCCGGTCAACAAGCACAGACCGGTGGGACCACATAGCGTTGCAGATATGGGATGATTTCCAGTGAGTGCGAAACTTTCGCATGCATAAGCCACTTTCATGGAACTTTGTGAGTTTCTTTCCCCCACCCTGAAATGCAGAAATACCAAGATGAGATCTGTCCTGACAGTTGAGAAGTGAGTGGCAATAGCCTTGTGGAAGCTTGCAATGCCTGACTGCTACCGGTCAGTTGGGAATCAATTTGGACAAGTGGGCAAATCTACCGTGGGGGCTGCTGTGATCCAAGTAACCAAGGCAATCAATAACATTCTGCTAACAGGGGTAGTGACTCTTGGAAATGTGCAGGTCATAGTGGATGGCTTTGTTGCAATGATATTCCCTAACTGTGGTGGGGCGATAGATGGAACACATATCCCTATCTTGGCACCGGAACACCTTGCCAAAGAGTACATAAACCGCAAGGGGTACTTCTCAATGGTGTTGCAAGCACTGGTGGATCACAAGGGCCATTTCACTGACATCAAAGTGGGATGGCCAGGAAAGTTGCATGACACTTGCATTTTTTTTTTAATCTTTCAGAAATCCAGGCTGTTCGAAAAGCTGCAAGAAGGGACTTTCTTCCCAGACCAGAAAATTACTGTTGGGGATGTTGAAATGCCAATAGTTATCCTTGGGGACCCACCCTACCCCTTGCTCCCATGGCTCATGAAGCCATACACAAACAGCCTGGAGAGCAGTAAGGAGAAGTTCAACTATAGGCTGAGCAGAATGGTGGTAGAATGTGTCTTTGGACATTTAAAAGGGCGCTGGCACTGTTTGCTGAGTAGGTTAGACCTCAGTGAAAGCAATATTCCCATTGTTATTGCTGCTTGCTATGTGCTTCATAATATCTGTGAGAGTTAGGGGGAGATGTTTATGCAGGGTGGGAGGTTGAGGCAAATCGCCTGTCAGCCAATTTTGAACAGCCAGACACCAGGGCAATTAGAAGAGCACACCGTGGCGTGCTGCACATCAGAGAGGCTTTGGAAAACAGTTTCATGACTGACCAGGCTACGGTGTGACAGTAGTGTGTGTTCATCCTTGATGCAAAGTTGTCGCCTTTGGTAAATGTACTTCCCTATAAAACAATCCCTCTCCCTCCCCCTTTGACCACATCCGGCACAGGAAATAAAGTCACTATTTTTCTGAATCCATTCATTCTTTATTTATTAAAAAAAACCTTGACAACACTGACTAGTAAAAGGTAGCCCAGGTGAGGTGGGGGAGGAGGGAAGGACAAGGCCACATTGCTTATTGTAGCCACACTACAAATCAAAGCTGTTTGAATGACAGCCTTCTGTTGCTTGGGCCATCCCCTGGAGTTTAGTGGCTGGGTGCCTGGAGCCTTTTCCCCTCCCTCCTCCCCCCCCACGTTCTTGGGCATCTCGGTGACAAGGATATGTAACTTATCAAGGAGGGCAGGCGGTTACACAATGGATGCAACAGGGTTCTGAAATCTAGTTGCCTTTCCTGCAGCTCCACCAGACACCTCATCATTTCTGTTTGCTCCTCCATTAGCCTCAGCATCTCCTCCTGCGTGTTACGATCACGCTCACTGTATGCTTTCCTGGCCTCTGCCACTGAATGCCTCCATGCATTCAGCTGTACCCTATCAGTGCAGGAGGACCACATGAGCTCTGAAAACATGTCATTGCGAGTGCATCTTTTTTTTTTTTTTGCCTCCTAATCTGCCATAACCTCAGGGACGGAGTTGATACGGGGAGCTTAGAAACATTTGCAGCTACAGGGGGGGAAGGGGAGAGTAGAATTTAAGAAGATACATTTCTGAGAACAAAAGGGAGAGTCTTTCACAGTGAATCAAGCAATTCACAGCAGACAGCACATGTGTTTTAGGTACAAGATCACTTTTGCCCTTTATATTGAGTGCCCGCTGGTCTGGTGACACATCACACACGGCTGGGGAACAGAATTCGGTTTCCAGGCAGCCATGGTAAGCCAAAGGGTACACGGGGTTGGCTTCTTCCGCGTTCATAACATGTGGGAATGGTTTCAAACTGCGGCACCCTCCTTTCCCATAGCAACCAATGCTGGTTAAAAGGAGGGGCTTCATTTTGGGGGTGGATGTGCAACACACCCCTCTTGCCCCCGCATGGCTATTCTCTGGGATGCTCCCTTTTAGCCAAGCGCAAACAGCCCAGCGTGACCTAATGTGGGTCTAATGTGCTGGGGATCACCAAACAGAGGGGATTACTGTTCCCTTACAAAAATTCCCCTATTTCAACCAGGTGACCGTGAATGATATCAGTCCCCTGAGGCTGACACAGAAAGATAAAGACTAAATGTTGCATGATTGAAACCAAAACACAGGACCATTCGCTGCCATGCTTTGTGCTGCAATGATTCCACGCCAAGCTACTGGCTTGGCGTGGTAAAGAGTCCTACCTTGGAGGATGAAATAAGGCAGCCTTCCCCAGAAACCTTCTGCAAAGGCTTTCAGAGTACACCCAGGAGAGCTTCATGGAGATGTCCCTGAAAGATTCCCACTCCATCCCCAGACACGTTAACAGACTTTTCCAGTAGCTGAACTGGCCACGAATGCATCCCAATGGTTCAGGGCAAGTCAAACATTAAACACAATTGCTTTTAACCCCTGTAATGTTGTTACAAATGTGCACTCACCAGAGGTGACTTCACCTTCAGGGTCCGTGAACAATTTGCCCTGGGAGAGAATTGGCTCCAGGGTGAGGAAAAGGTCCTGGCTGCCGGGGAGAACAGATTCTCCACTTGCCTGCTGCGCATGTTCCTCCTCCTCCTCTTCCTCATCCACAAAATCCTCCTCCGTGTTGTGTGAGCCTGCCACCTTGCCGGTGTCCATGGACAGTGGTGGGGTAATGGTAAGGTCCCCCCCTAGAATGGCATGCAGCTGATCATAGAAGCGACATGTCTGGGGCTCTGACCCGGAGTGACCGTTTGCCTCCTTTGTCTTTTGGTATGCTTGCCTGAGCTCCTTAATTTTCACATGGCACTGCTGTGTGTCCCTGGTGTAGCCTCTGTCCACCATGCCCTGTGCAATTTTGGCATATATATCAACATTTCTTCTGCTGGATCGGAGTTCTGCCTGCACAGATTCTTCTCCCCATACAGCAATCAGATCCAGTGTCTCCCGTTCGCTCCATGGTGGAGCTCGCTTGCGATTTTGAAACTGCTTGGTCACCTCTTCTGCTGAACAGGAAAGTTCAAAAGTTCCCGGTGCTTTTCCTGTGTGTCTGGCTAGTGCATCGGAGTTGAAAGTGCTGTCCAGAGCGGTCACATTGGAGCACTCTGGGATAGCTCCCGGAGGCCAATACCATCAAATTGCTGTGTCTACAGTATCCCAAATTCAACCCAGGAAGGTCGATTTTAGCACTACTCCCCTCATCGGGGAGGAGTACAGCAGTCAATTTTAAGAGCCCTTTAGTTTGATGGCATGGGGTTGGTTGTGTAGACACATTCCGTATAAAATTGACCTAACGCGGATAAATTCAACCTAACCTAATATTATGTTATATATTTTATCTTTACCTCATCATGTATTCTTGCTGATATCAATAGCTTTCTCAAGTTCTTACATATAAAACCATTCTTTCAGTGTAGTACCTTCATGTTTACCACAACCACATAATAGATTGACACTCTTCAATGAATTGTCTTAAGCTGGAGGAAAACTTCACCTTGGTTTTCATCATTACTCACCCCTTGGAAAGTTTCTCCTAAAATGTCTGTTTTCTCATTATCAGAACTTGAAATTATGTTGTCAGTCCCAGTAAGACCTAGGATGTGGCTACTCTCATCTGAATTTGATTAATTCTTCTAATTTCCCAGTATATTTCTGATGTCTTGGTATCTTTGTTTATCCATTCACAGTACTTCCTCGAACTCTTTCTTTGACTTTTTTTATAATTCTTTGCCTTACTTCTTTTATAATTCATTAGATCTTTATTATTCATTGTGTATTTTTAACGTTTATTGGCTTTTTTCTTTCTTTAACTGCCATTTCCTCATTCCACCATCAAGGTGAGTTTTTAGTTTTGGGATACTTCAGTGTACTAGATATGACTACAGTAGCTGCTGATATTAATCCTTTTATTATATTATTATTGAAATTCTCAATGTCACTCACATAATGACTATTCACAAATTCAGTACATTTACTTGTAAATAGCTCCCAGTTAATGTTCTTAAAATTCCAAGTGGATAAGTTTCCATTACGTTCAACCTTCCCTTTCCCTTGAAAAATAAGTATAAGGAACTGATCACTCCCCATTTCTTCTTCCTTATATATTTTCCAGTTTCATTTTCTTGCAGTATCTGCTGTTATAATTAAGAACATAAGAATGGCCAGACTGGGTCAGATCAAAGGTCCATCTAGCTCAGTTTCCTGTCTTCTGACAGAGAGCAATGCCAGATGCTTCAAAGGAAATGAACAGAATAGGTAATCATCAAATGATCCATCCCCTGTCACCCATTCTCAGCTTCTGGCAAACAGACACTGGAGACAACATCCCTGACCATCCTGGCTATAGCCATTGACGGATCTACATGAATTTATCTAGTTCTTTTTTGAACCCTGTTATAGTCTGGGCCTTCATAAAATCCTCTGGCAGAGTTCCATAGGTTCACTGTGCATTGTGTGAAGAAAGAATTCCCTGAAGCAGGAAAACTACTGCTACATTAAATCTAGTTGGGGTGACATCATTTAAAACTAGTAGATTGTTATAATCAATGAACTTTCTAAACATGCACCATTTTTATCAGTTGCCTTACTTCCCCACAATTTATGATGACTATTTAGGTCACCACATATGATATATGGTCTTTTAGCATTCTTCACTATTGCTTGTAATGCCAAAGTTTCAAATTTCTCGCATGGGTTATACATATTATAAACCCTTTAAGAAATATTACTCTTCTGCATTGGGATCTCAACAGCATTATATTCTAGGCTTGCTTCTTTATTCTCTACTGCTATGCCATTTAATCTATCCCTTATGAAAGTATGAATGCCTCTGCCTCTTCCTTGTTTTCAGTCTTGCCTAAAGGCAATATATCCTGGAATTTTAAAAGCAAGCTTTTTAACCAATCATATTTCCTGGATACATCTGACACCTGGTTTAGTTTTCATTTTTAGGATATTTTCTTCTAGCTCTTGACCATGTGCTATCAGGCTGTGTGAATTCAACAAAAGATTGAGGTCTCCATACTAGTCATATTTTACCATTAACTTCATTCAAAATTCCATGAATATGGCCCATTGACAAGTTGGTAATATACAAGTCTTTTTCTGCTGCCCTTGCTATAATTTTCATTTATTCCGATTTTTGCTGAGTTAGCCACATACAATTTTTCACTTCTATCATAAATTCAATAATTTTTTTTCATTAATAATATATCATTCTATATTCCTTTTGCAGTGTTTATCATATTCTTTATAGAATGGAACTTTGTCTGCTTTTGACTTTTTCCTGTTCTGATTATCTCTTCCTTCTCCACCTGATGCTTCAAGTCGCCTTACATCTTCCACATAAGATATGTAATTAACCATTTTTATCTTTTGTATCTCTTTAGCTTGCCACAATACACCCTTTATATGCTGGACTCTGATTACCAGCAAATTTACTACATTTGACCTCTGTCCTTTCTATACAATTTTAATAAGAAAACTCTCCTGCACATTTACCACATCTTGTTTTTCCTTCAAAAACAGCTGCTACATGCCCATACCATTGGCACTTATAACACCTTAAGGAAAGAGAGATGTATGGAGTGGTTCTGAATATCTCAAGCCTTAGTGTTACTTGCTCAGGTAGACTCCCTCCCTTAAATGGAATCAGTACAGCTGTTATGGCTTGTCTGTTAGGATACATCTATACTACCCGCTGAATCGGCAGGTAGCGATCAATCCCCGATCGCTCTCCCATCGACTGCTGAACTCCAGCTCAGCAAGAGGCGGAAGCAAAGTCAACGGGGGAGCCGTGGCCATCGATCCCGTGCCGCGAGGACGCAAAGTAATTGATTCTAAGTCGATCTAAGATACGCAACTTCAGCTATGAGAATAGCGTAGCTGAAGTTGACGTATCTTAGATCGATTCCTCCCCCGCCCCCCAGTGTAGACCATGTCTTAGTCTATAAGGTGCCACAGGACACTTTGTCGCTTACTAACACTTAACTGAAAGCACAGTAGAAGATAATCTCATCATTGGTCAGCTCTAATGGCACTCCATATATTACAGGCCAGCCTTAGGACTGGGTGACTTCCCAGTGCACTGTAGTCAGACAGCTGGGGACTCTGGCAAGATGCTCTGGCTGCCTCTTGATGCCTGTGGGGTGCAGTCTGGTGTGGTAGGAGTGCTCACCTCCCTGCTCCTGAGTGGAGGCCCCCTGCTTGCCACCCCACCTGGTTTCTCAGCCTAGCTCCTAGTCCTGCCTCCACACTGTGAGAGCTGGCGGGCTCTTCCCCCTGCACCCTCTGGGACTGTCCAAGCCCAGACTGTTCCTCTGTCCACGGGCAGGCTGAAGGAAAGCAAAGCCGCCCAATGGAAGGTGAGTGGGAGCTGGAAGTTACCAACGTCTGCCAGGTTGGGAAGGAAAGGGAGGTGAAACTGAAGGGGAAAGAGACAAGCAAGTTTGGAGGGGGAGGGTCCTGAGCCCCTCCCTATGCCCCCAGGTCCCACCCTATGACCATTCAGCTCCCTGTAGGCCCCTCCCTCTGCCCTCCAGGTCCCAGCTTCCCAGTTCTTAAGGGACTCCCATTCTCCCCAGTTCTCAGGGTGTTCCCCAAGTCTTTGATGTCCAGCTCCAGCATGCCACACTCTGACCTCCCAGTTTCCTGTGCTCCCCAGTTCTCAGGTGCTCCCCCTTTTTCTTTCTCATCCCAAAGGGAGGTGTCAGGAGTGAATCTTCCACCATCACCACCCACCCTAGCTACCATCAATGTGCTGGAACATTTGCATTTTGATCTCCCCCCACCCCAATAACACCTTTCCTGCAACTGGGAAGGGGCACTTGAATATTGGGGATGCTCAGCATTGGGGTGTAGGAAGAGAGCTGCCCTTCTGCAGCCCCCGTGTAACTGCCCCCGCCCCTGCATCCACACCAGTGAGACTATCTGTACTCCTCTGGTTCCCTCTGCCCTTTCTGGGGCTCTCAGGTCATCACAACCTTCTGGTGCCCTTCTGTCACTGCTGACCCATTGTAGGGAGGCAGTGAGGGCTGGAGCGATGAGAGGATGGGTGGGGAGGTAGCCGGGACCAGGGGCACCAAAATACAAGTTTGCCCAGGGCATTATTTTCCCAAAGGCCAACCTGAAAACTTATATTAACTTTTCCTAGCATTTTTGCTTTTAGGAGTTTATCAGCTTCCTCTTTGTTTTTATATTCAACTAAATTATTACTATCTTACAGCCTTCTAGCTCTTACAATATCCCCTATGCTTTTTTTAATCCAGTCAGCTACTTTCACAGGGTTAAGATCACCTAATCTTATTTTTTTTCACTAGGATTTTACAGTTATAACATTTTGGTTTATTTCCTTCCTCAGCTTTGCTTTTTTAAAAAAATGTATTTATTTGAGTTTTCAGAGTGATTTCATTTGGGACCAGAGAATCCTGCATCTCCCACCTGCCCAGCCCCTTTCTGCTTTCGCCTTGATGGCTTTATACAAGCTCATCCTACCCTGCTAGCTGGGATTCATCATCAATTAGGCCTTATCAGTCCATAGCTCTCCTCCAGGTGAAGCCTATAAAGTTAATTCACCTATTTTACCTGTTCAGTCCTTGTGTGGGGTGGCCCATCCCAAACCTTCTATAGTATTATGGAGATGCTGGTGACACCTCCGTTTGCCTCTTTTTTGAGGAGCAACTTTGTTGGACCTCTGCTCCCCTGACAATCCCAAGAAACTCACCTGGGCATCCTCTACCCTCAGTTCCTATTTCACCAACAGGAGTATCAAACCGATTGTTCCTTCTGCTCCCAAGTTATATTCCAAGGGCCTAAGAGAGCCTCAACAGTGTTTTTGACATTTCAAAAAAAGGTTTCTGAGGAGCCTTTGGGGCCCAGGTAATCAGTGAACTATGGCTAGGGGCTTGCTGTTCCCATATCCAGGAAGTTGTAGAATATTTTTCTGGAAGTGGATAGAGTGGAGGGAGCTGGTATATACTGGGGGCTTCCTGAATAGTTTAATTGGAAAAAGAACATCAGAACCCTTTGATGATATCAAGAAGGAGAGGAGGGGAAAAGAAATGGCACCTTTTCCAAAGACAAAACCATGTCATTAGGCATGTGTGGGGATTGAAGCCCTGAGGAGGTGAGAAGTTGAGTCCCAGGGTACATATAGGAATAGTCCCAGAAATGAGAGAGAGGGAACATCCAAGACAGGGAGAGATGAGGGTGGTCCTAGGGGTGGAGTGGGTAGTGGGTTAGTAAGGAACTTGTATGTTTCCAGAAGAGCCAGGAGGAGAGTGAAAGAAACACCTGTGCACCCTAAGGTCAGCAGCAGGAGGGCTTGTTAATGGGAAGACTACTGTGAAGGGGTGGAGGGCTCCTGTGGCTAATATGAAGCTCCATCATCTTAATAGGTCACATAATTGGTAAAATATTATTTTGTGGGGGTTTTGTGTGCTATTTGCTATATTAGTAGAGAAATTTTGCATGGTCTAATTAGTATCTAGCAGTGTTGATGGTGTAGCCCTCATATGTGCTTCTGAGGTGTCAATACTGGTTTATTGTGTTTTAATATTTTACATGTTCTCAAGAGGGTCAAATGAAACTGGTCAGAACTACAGCAGTTCTCACAATCACATATCATTGTGCCCAATTTCTAAAACACCCCATAGGAAGAATGATTTTTAAGCAGTGAGTCAAGAAACAAACAGTCTTCTGCTTTTTGTTGTCTTGTTTTGTTTTTTTCCCTATAATATCATCATTAGATTTTTTTTTTAAATATAATAATGAGTTAGAAATGATTAATGTCTTGGAGGAGATTGTTTTAAGGCCAGTTAAGAAAATGGAGCTGAAAATTAAATGAAAAATATTCATGATTTGTAATGATTTTTAAAAGTGTTACTAGGTAAGAAAGCACTAAATCAGCCAACTGATTTTACAAATACCTATTAACCTTTTGTCCCTCAAAACATGCTATTAAGCAAAGAATGTAATCATGGAGAGAGAAGCAATGTACTGTTAGGGATCAGAAATAGGCTGAGAAAAGAAATAAAGTCTAGGAGTAAATGATCAGTTTCCAACACGGCAAAGGCTAACAGTCATCCGCCCCAAGTTTCTGTACTAGGACTCATGTTGTTTAATATACTTAATGATCTGGAAAATGGGGTGAACACTTAGGTGGTAAAATTTGCTGATTGTGCAGAAATATGTAGATTAGTCCAGACTGAAGCATACTGGGAGACACATCTGAGGAACTTAACAAAACTAGGTAAACTGGCAACACCGTGGCTACTCAGTCACTTTACAGGTTCCTAAATCAACCAAGACAGCTCAGAAAAGAGACTTGTGCGTTACTGTGGACAGCACAATGCAAACCGTGGCTCATTGTACGTCAATGGTCAAAAACTCAAAGACACATTGGTTTGTGGGCAAAAAGTCTACTTAGTGGTTTCAAAAATTATAGTATTGTCCCTGCAATCTATTGAAAGCATGTGTAAATTACACTGCTATACAGCCAAAATGCTTCTGAAATAAATGTGGTCAAACATTACTAATTCTGGGTCACGGAGAACGAAAATGATGCTTAAAATTGTTGATTGGCTCTAGTTTTCAAGATATGCTATTGGGTCAGTATATACGACCCTTGACTTGGGAATAGCGGAGGATAAGTGAGTTATAAAGGGAAGGGATCTCAGTTTAAACCAGAAATGACTAAAATACATCTTTGACTGGATCTATCAATAAGTCTATGACTGGGTTTGGACAGTACTTGCTTTTTAGGCAAAACAATGAATGATCCAATCTGAAGCTGGTATTGCGTCATACATGATATGAATTGCATCATGTTATTCCTAGAAGTCATGAGTGATTCAATCATAACGAAGCTTACATCACTCTGCTGAACAAATTGCCCTATATCAGCTCTAGAAATCATACAGTGC
>NW_020664368.1:16027214-16046514 GCF_002925995.2 Terrapene triunguis | reverse complement strand
TGTCATATTTGAATTCAGCACATCAAAATACATAATAAATAGCACATATTATCTCTGAAGCAGACGACTTCTCAAAAATTGTAGACCAGTGTTATATATTATTATGTATTACACATATTCAGAGTGACTGAGTTTTCATGGTAATATTCTATGGGCCACTCAGAAGATTTCACCTGAGCCAAATGTGATAAATTGCAATGTCGTATGATAAATTAACATATCATGCATTTGTGACTGCCTCATCTGCCCTCCACTTGCTAATCCATCTCCTCGGGGATACTTCCAACATTACAAGCTCCTGAGAAGCTTCAGATATCTGTGATATTTTTTTTAAGAAAACCCATCAGTCATAAATCTGTTTCCTTCTCTCCTCCAAAGAGGAAATTTCCATCCAAAATTACATAGGCCTCAAGGAATTGGGCACCTAAGTCCTTTAGATTCTTTTGAAAATCCTAGTCTATACTTTTACTTTATTTCAGGGCCTGGACTCATGTCATTTAAGGAGCCTGAGTTTGTAGGTGAAGATATATAAAATATAGATTTAAAAACATTCTACAAAATTTGTAAATTAATTTTTCTGCCACATGTCATATTTAGAATATTTGATAGTATGATGTGGAATAAATGTTCTAATGGCACTCATTCTGGAGCTCTACATACTAATATATCTGTGTATTTGCCTTTCAAGAGTAGCATGTCTACCCTAAACTCATGATGGCAAAAACTTTCACGCACACACACACACACACAGAGTTATGAGCTGTGTGAAACCTTGTTATGGACTGGGTTAAAACCCCACTAGGGTTGATAGGTGTGAACTCATCTTCAATTTCCAGAACTTTAAATATAAGACAGAATGGGAGTGTGTGAACCTTTCAGATTGTGTAGTGTTTTGGGTAGATGTCAGTGTGAGAGAACACACAGTTTCTAAGATCACAGACAAGGAGAGAGAAAAAGAAAATAAGCAATTAAATCCAAGCAGGAGCCTGTAAGTACAGTTTGTGACCATGGAAAAAGCTAGAGAGCTTTGGGGGGCAGGTGTTGCTAAAGAGGCTTACGGGCTATAAGCTAAGAATCTCCTTCTTTTGTTCTTGGTTCCTCCTACATTCCTCCTACATTCAGAGACACAGGATCTTGCACATTTTTTTTTGGTAAATCAACTGAAATAGCCATCTATCACTAATGTCTACTTTCAACTAGAACATCCCCAGAACCCCACATATATATTGTGACAAAGCTTGGAGCCTGTATTCGTGGGTCCTGCGCTTCCTGGCGGATACAGTGGCCTCAGACGCTCGCTAAGGCCCTCAATATGACCTCCCTTTCCCAGTATGGCAGCAAAGGTTATAGCTTATTGAGCTACTTTCATCACAGGCTGGTATGGGAGGTGGGAAGGTGGAATATCCACAGTCTCTGTTGCTCCTTAGAGCTCTGTAGGCACAGTTTGGTCTCCTGCCTGTACCAAAGTCGGTTTCCCTTCTCCAAGGGACCTCTGTAGATCATGGGGGGAGGGACAGGAAGGGGGAACTCAGGCCCACCCTCTACTCCGGGTTCCAGCCTAGGGACCCTAATGATAGCAGCTGTTGGCAGCTTCCCTCCTCCACTGACGCTGCTTCGACTCCCTGGGTCACTTCCCCATGGTCCCCTTTTCCAAGCTTCACTCTTACCTCAGGGTTCAGTAATGCTTCCTCTCCTCCAGCTCCTTTCACCTGGGCTCCTCCAGAGAGAACTGGAAAGGAGAGCTTTTAAAGCAGTATAAGTGGGACCTTAATTGGTTCCAGCTGTCTCCATTAGCCTAACAGCCTTAGCTAACCCTTTGTCAGTTAATTGAGGTCAGATGCTGGTATTAGCCTAACGACCTTAACTGGTTAAATTAGTGTCAGGTGTCTTGATTGGCCTGGAGTAGCCCTTGTTTGGCTATCCAGGGAACAGGGACTTGCTCATTCTGAGGCTGATATACCTGCCTTCCAGTACCCTCTTATATCCTTCTGGCCTGAGTCAGTCACTATATATATATATATATATATATATATAGTGTGTGTGGGGGGGGGTGTGTGTATATATATATATATATATATAATAACATTTCTGAGAAACACCAATAATATATATATTATGAGAAACACCAATAATTTTCTGGGGTAAACAGTTCTGTATATTAGGGATGCATTTGTCGACAACCACACAGGGGCCATTTTGGTAGCACGGAATTGCAGTACGTAAGTGGAACTACATGTATGTTGGCTTCCAGCGGGTAAAACCCTCATGCTGTGGGGCAAAATTTGGAGGCATACAGTTCCTCCATCTCTACATACCAGTCAATGATTCCCCAGGGGAATACTGCAAGTATGGGATACCCGTCTTTAATGCTGATTTGTACAGTGAAGCAATGTAAATTATTTTTATTCATTATAACATTTATTATGTATTATGTGTATTACAGTTGCCCTCAGTGGCCTCATCTGAGATGAGGGCTCCATTAAGCTAAGTGCTGTACATACCTCACATAAAAAACAGTCTCTGCACCCCAAATCCTACAATTATTATCATGCCCATTTTACAGATGAGGAATGAGGAACAGAGAGAATAAATGATTTACTCCAGGTCACACAGGCTAGAAATTGAACCCAACCCACTCCATAAACCCATCCATGCTCTCTAAATCATCCAGACTGTGGCTGAGAATCTATCCCGATATGAGGAGAAATGAGGAAGAAAATGAAAAGGTATTTGTGTGTTATTCATGGGGGTTAACAGTCAAAACCCATTTTGTCACATAACCTTAGCACCTCACACTCCTCAATATCCACCAACAATAAATACCCTTCTCGCTGTTCAAAAGTCATTTTGAACAAATCTTTTTTCCCTTGGGTCTGAAAGATCATCCAACTTGGCCATTTCATCTTCTAAGAAGAACTGAATTCCAAGGGCTCACTATTGATACTATTCCACCAGGTGCCCCCAGAGTTTAGCACTCGTGGCATTGCAGCTGACTACAAGTGCTGCAATGAGTAATGGGGAAAATGTTATCTCTGAGACAGCTGAGTCCCAATCATTTTAGGAGCTCTAAACATTTTTCCATAAGTAGATTGGTGAGGAATGATAACATCCACATTAGCTGCACTGTGTTGATTACCCTTCATTATGTTGTACAGTGCCTGTATCTCATAGTGATAATTCCTAAAACGTTGTGGTTTCATATACTTTGAGATTTAAAAAATCATATAAATATATTTCCAGTACCAAAATGAAAAACAAAACCATCTTATCTTCTTCTGGTAAATAAAATGAGCTAGAAATGTGCAGACTTGCTAGTGTGCCTTAGAGTAAACAAAAATTGTTAACTTAACCTAACAGTATTTTTCTTTTTCTCTAATATTATATTGTATTAGCTGGGAGTGGGGGAAACTGTAGACAAGAAAAACAGAGCTGAGGTAAATTTCTGAGGGCAGAAAATGAAGGTCACTGTTCTCTCCATGTAAACAAGTCTTTAAAACCAGCTGCATCTCATATACACTGGGTTGTTGTTGTTGTTGTTGTTGTTTTTTTGTTGTTTTTTTTTTGTGCGCGAGAGAGTTTTATTAATATTGTTCCTCTGAAGCTTCTGCAATTCTGATTTATGTGAGGCTAGGCAGGAAACAATCTTTTCAATGGCATTTAGTTTTGACATGCACTTATCTGCATGACAAGCTTTAATAAATCTTCAGTTTCCTAAGATATTTGTTTACGCTAAGCATTATTTGCAGAAATAAAGTAAATAACACACACTCAATGAAGTTAGACCACCCACACAAGAATCTAACCTTTGAGAGGCAATAGAGGAAAAAAGTGGTCACTTGGCAGAAAGTCCCAGTAGGGTAAAGATGCCAGCATTTACAGCTGAATCCAAATGTTCAACAGATGGTAAAGTGAATAAGGTACAGCTGGAACTATAGCATTATGTGTGGAGTGGGGAGGGAAGTGCCTGATGGAGAGTGGAAGTTGAAATGCAAAAGAAGAATATTAACAAGGTATCCTGGAATAATAGTGAAACAAGGTCAGTCGAAGTCATGTTATTAAGGTTTCCAGCTGCGGAAGATAATAGGACCCTGCTGGACTAATTTTGGCTGTAATTTATGACATGACCTTTGGGTGCAAATTCTGACATTATAATACAAGACATTTCTTTGCTATAAGTTGGATTCGTTCTGCAGCAAATTGTCTCAAACTTGTGTTTGCATGAATATGTATTTCCCATTCCTACATTCATACAAAACCCAAGACACCAAAACATGTACTATTTACATTCACTTGATCTTTGAAGCTGATGCATGTAAAATTAGATTCATATTTTAAAAAAAAAATATGATTTCCTGCAGATTTTATATTTATCAACAAGGAGTAGTAACTTGAAATTATAAATAGAGCTGAAACAAGCTGTTTCCCAGAGATTAATGCTGCCAGACCAGGCTTTTCTGCCACTCCATTCAGTCTCCAGATAGGAGGCCTTACTGAAATAATTTTGCATCTTAAACTTCTAGATCTTAAGTGTACTTTAGAAACCACTGACTGGATATTCTACACTGCTTACTCAGAGAAAAAGGAACAAAATCCCATGGAAGTGGCAGAGTATGTAGGGAAGGGCAGGGAGGGAAGTAGGTCCCTATGGCATACTACCTCCTCTGATCCTTCAAGAGTTCCCCCACGATCTTGCAACACCACACACCACGCATAGGGACTGTGCAGGGGAGTGAAACAGGGATGTTGGGACGGAGAGGGTGTGGGTCAGGGACTATCCATTCTACATAAAATGCTTCCCTTTCAGCTGGGCCAAAAATCCCCAGGAGATGTTAATGTCGAGTGGCCAGTAACTCCCCCATTATGGCACTACATTTCCAGAGCAGGGGTAGCTTTGAGCAGCCAGAAAGCCAATGACAATTTGGATGGGAGCTGGTCATGCTGTCTGTGAAGAAGAGATGCAATAATCTTCATGGAGGTGCTTCATCTCAGTCAGTCACAGCAGAAATCAGTGGAGTTTGGGACTGTTTCCCCCAGGGATCATTACATTAGATAATTAAGCTTGCCTGAAGAAGGAGACAATAAAATGGAAGCACTTGGCCAGATCCTGGTGTAAATTAGTATAGTGCTATTAGACATATACTGATTTACACCAATTGAATATCTGACCTACGGATACAAATTCCCACAATTTATTGTTATTTAAAGTGTTGTAGCTGTGCTGGTCCCAGGTTTCTAGAGAGACAAGGTGTGTGAGATAATATCTTTTATTCGACCAATTTCTGTTGGTGAAAGAGAAAATCTTTCAAGCATACACAAAGTTCTTCTTCAGGTCTTGGAAAGGTACTCAGAGGGGCACAGCTAAATACAAGGTGGAACTGGTTTCTTAGCATAAGGAGTTTACATGTTGTGAGACATCATTCCAGGTAAAGAGGGCAGTTAGCACTTCTGAAGTCATAGGACAAAGGAAGGATATTGGGTTACAGATTGTTGTAATGAGCCATACATCCTGTGTCTTTACTGAGTCCATGATTTTTAGTGTCTAACAAAGTTATGAATTTAAGCTCCCAGGCTCATCTTTTGAAAGTGTTTTGCAGGTTTCCTTTGAGGTGGAGGTCTGAGAGATCAGATATTGAGTGATTGTTTTGTGAAAAGTTTCAGAGTAGCAGCCGTGTTAGTCTGTATCCGCAAAAAGAACAGGAGTACTTGTGGCACCTTAGAGACTAACAAATTTATTAGAGCATAAGCTTTCATGGGCTACAGCCCACTACAGCCCACGAAAGCTTATGCTCTAATAAATTTGTTAGTCTCTAAGGTGCCACAAGTACTCCTGTTCTTTTTGTGAAAAGTGTTTGCTCATGGGTGATATGGTGTTTTTGTCTTTTTCATTTTTCTGTGTGAGTTCATTTATGTACTCAGTGTAGTGTAGTGATTGTCTCATGTCACACACATAGTTGTAAATGGGGCATTTAGTGCACTGGATTAGATACACCACATGTTGGGACAGCCATGTGTAGGACCCATGGATCTTGAAAGGTGTGTTGTGGGGTGTACTGATCATTGTAGCAGTGGAGATACATCTGCAGGGTTTGCTTTTGTTCTGGTACCACTTTGAGTTGGTTGATCCTGGTCTGTGGGGAGCTTATTTCTGATAGTGAGTTTGGAGAGGCTGGACCTCAGGAAAGATTTTTTTCAAGATGGGATTCCCATTGAGTATGGGTTGTAGTTATTTAATGATACCCCATTCCAGTTCCAGTATGTGGTAGTAGGTGACAACTAGGGATGGCCGTCAGTGTGGGGGTGGTTTCTGTATTGAAGCAGGTTCTCTTGGGGGTATTTGTGTGGCCTATTCCATGATGTGAACTACTTCTGTAGTGGAATGTGCTCCTCTGGTGAAGGTGGTATAAGTGTGTTAACATCTGTATCCTGGATTTTCTCCTTAGAGCATATTCTGGTATCTGAGTGCTTGACTGTAGATAATAGATGTCTTGGTATATTTGGAGTGGTTACTGGATCTGTGAAGGTAATGTGGTGATCTGTAGGTTTCTTGTATATAGTAGTCAGCAGGGTTCTGTTGTTGAAGCTGATTGTGGTGGTCAGGAAGTTGCTGCTGGTGTAGGAGTGTTCTAGAGAGAGTTTGATATATGGGTGGTGACGATTGTTGCAGTTGTGGTGGAAGTCTATGAGGGAGTTTATGTTAATTTGTCTAGAGGATAAAACTACCATCACTGGTTTCTTGGTGCATTTATTCAGAAATTCTTCCTTGAGGTGACCTATGAAGAGGTTAGCATATTGGGGAGCCATCCTAGTACCCATGGTTTAGACAAAATGTTGGTTGTTGAATATAAAGTTGTTATGGGTAAGGATGAAATGGATGAGTTTGGTGATGTGTTTGGGGTGGATATCTGAGTGTTGTGCATTGTCTTGTAGATAGTTGAGGCAGGCAGCAATGCCGTCATAGTACAATTTATTGTTAGAGATTATTATTTACCAAGTGCCAACAATGCACTTAGTGCTTCATAAAATACAAATATACAGGGTCAGATTCTGATTTGTATTTTTGCACCCAGTCATGTAATCATAAGTGAAAGTAGTCAGATACAAGAACAAAAGTTTGACTATGAATTTGACAGGTGCAATTTGCATGTATCAAGAGGAGACTATCCTTCTGAAAAATGTGACACTGAGTGAATGAATGAAAGTGAATGTGAGGAAAATCTTGGGAGTCATTTAACTTAGACTAGCAAATGTGCCAGATGTGTGTTGCTTCTCTTCAACTGTTGCAGGGTTATTATTTTTATTATGTCTATTACAGTAATGCCTTGAGGCCGCCATCAAGGATCAGGGCCCCATTGTGCTGGGCATGGTATAACCATTCAGTAAAGAGGCAGTCTCTTTCCTTAAAAGATCTCTGTCCACCTTAAAGAGAATATGTAATGTGTGGATGAAAAAAGCAAATGGGTGTGAGGAGAATAATAATAATTACAGCAAGTGGGCAATTACTTAGCTCAGAGTAATACCCGTATAAAGAAGACCTTTTGCTGCACTGTTATTTCAGGAAAAGCACTTGGCCATCATTTGTGGATATCTGTGTTCTGAAATCCTTTTGAATTCTACAGGGGATATGGTCTGTGACAAAAGAGTGTTAGTTGTTCAAACAACACACAAAAAAAGTCATTGTTCTTAAATTGAAAATGTCCATTTGGATTGCCAGTCTAATGTGAGATTCTCAGGTATGATTGAAGAGGATTACTATATGGTCCCATGTGTCCTGTCCTTCACAGGGCTTGTGTGTTTATATTAAAATACTAATTCCTAGTTGTAGTAGAGCTGTTACGTTGCACTTAGGTCCAGTTTGTATGATTTTGGTAAGCATCCACATTTTGGCAGGCTTATTCAGCTGCAACTCCAAATCTCTTTAAAGTTTTCCCACTACATGTTTAAGTAGAATCCCTTTCAGTTGTATATGTTTATGGACAATTAATGCCAATGCATACACAAGGAAGATATTAGGGTTGTTTTGTTTTGTTAGGGGGAGTGGTTGGTTTTTTTTTTATTTGATTTGAATTCTATTGAATATGTTTAAACATAAGGCTAAAGGGTTTTTGGTTGCTGTTGGGTTTTTTGTTACTTTTTTTTTTTACTCTAAAGTTAACATTCTTACATTGTAAATATATGTTGTTGTGTTTAGCATTTAAAGGAAGGCTTTGGCACAGCTTTATGGTAGTTTTACAAGTGCCCTCCTGCATTATTCTGTCTCAAGTCACTTTCATGAATACTATATTAATTCATATGTTTTTTAATTAAAAAAGCAAAGAAAATTGAATACCCCATAGTGTAAATTATCCAATTATGTAGTTTTACCCCAAATGGAACAATATGAGGTTATCCAAATCAAATAGCAAATTCTCATTTTTGCTTTAATTATAAATGAAGGGAGCTGCCTTTTAATGTTTTTTTTATCTTGAGCATAATGTACTTTTAACTTAACTTTCACTCTGCAAATGTAAGAATCTCTTTAATTATGGGTGACCCACTTTATATTTCCATTGTTATTTCTTATGTACAGTACACAAGTTTATGAGGAAGGAACATTGTCTACTGGATAGATGACTGGACTGGGTGTCAGGAGACTTAGTTTTAATTCCTGGCTCTGCCACGGACCTGGTATGTGACCTTGGGAAAGTCATGGGTCTCTCTGGGTCACAGTTTCCCCATCTATAAATTACACTTACTGATACCTTTCTTTGGAATGTGCTTTGGGATCTAAGAATGAAAACTGCTATATAAAAGCTAAGCACTATCATAAAATATGAACTCTTGCTAGTAGGGCACTTGATTGAACGTGCAGTGACAACAGGGAGGATATTTTTCTCCATTCTGTCCAATGGATCACGCTGGAATACCTTTCCACTCCTGAGGCCTTTTATGACTGCCATTGTAGAAGTGCTGCAAAAGAATCAATAGGCCTACTTCTCTTGCTTATCCAACAACTGGAAACAGAAACATCAGACAACATGGGAAAGCATATAATCTCCATTAACTCTGAAAGATACCTTCTGAATCTCTGTTTGAATGAGAAGAAAATACCTAACCTTCAGTACTCAGAATAAAATATATAAAAATATATGGACTGGTACAATATGTGGGTGTTAGGTTGCTACTAAAACAATCATAAAGGTACAGATGAATATGAAGTATCTTGTAATTGTCAGCTGCCTTAATTGATTAACCCCCATTTCAATGCAGCTTTATCGTTTTTAAAATACCAACAACTTTTAATACCAAAGAAATACACTGAAGGTTTTAGGATCCTGTAGGGCAATTGCATCTTTAGTGGCTTTTGGTCCAGGCTACACTTGCCACTGTGGTTGTGGGCTTGCAGAAACTCTGATCCCGAGAGGTGCTGAAAACCCACATTTCCCAAGAAAGTCACTGGAACATGTGGGGGCTCAAGACCTCTCAAAAACGGGCAACACAGTTGAGTAGGGTGCTCTATATTACAAAGGGTGCTGCTCCCTCAGTAGAAGCTAGTTGGTTCTGTTTTCATGGTAATGGCATAAGGCCTAATAGCAACATATCCTAACATCGTTGATAGGTTCTTCCCTATCTGAATATTAACTCAGAAATATTCATTCAAGTTGTCATAAAGTAGAAATATTAAATTTGGTTTTCTTGGATTATTCCCCATTGTAAGACTGTAGCTTTCCAAGGGCCAGTTCCTGGCCCTATAATTAAAGCCTGAGTAAATAGACTTTATGCATATCATTAAAAGCTGCAGGTAAAGAGTTAACACTGAGAGACATTTGCAATCCATAACAACGACTCTTATTGAGCCTACAAAACCTACGAACAAGGCTGCATATTGAGTATCTACCAATACATTATTTATTAACTAGGTATCTACATATATACAGACATTAGTTTTATCAGGCATTCTCATAACACATAGAACCAACTATGGAGTGTGAGGGAAGGAATTAAATTAGGGACAGGGTGCAGCCCATACACATATATTTGGTTGGTGGAGCTATATAGCTGAGGAGAAAGTAGCCATACCCATGCTCCTTGACTGGTCCTCCCCACTCTTCCACAGAAAATAGCAGCATTGAGTAGTACTCTGCAGCATCTAGGGAGTGTGGAGTACCTCTGCAGGACCTCTCTGGGTATATCTATACTGCAATTAGACACCCATGGCTGGCCTGTGCCAGCCAACTTGGGTTCATGGGGCTCGGGCTAAGGTGCTGTCTAATTGCTGTTTGGGCTCAGGCTGCAGCCTGAGCTCTGAGACCCTCCCACATCACAGGGTCCTAGAGCCGGGGCTCCAAACTGGGGATGAAAGTCTCCACTTCAATTAAACAGTCCCTTAGCCCAACCCTCACGAGCCCAAGTCAGATGGCATGGCCAGCCACAGGCATCTAATTGCAGTGGAGACATATCCTCTGTGTTTGGGCTTTGCCCGTGTGCTGTAGGAGTATTCCAATTATCCCACTGAGCCTTTTCCATGGGCCAGAGGATTTAGCAGGAGCAGGAATTGTGTTCTGCAAGGCTGAGATTAACTATACCAGAAAAAGAATATAAATTCAACTAATCTATTGATAGTTGAAATGCATTTTGCTGTTCCTCTTTGGTTTGATGGCTGCCTTCCCAACATTGTACTAAACCTTTCAAATCTATGGCCAGAACAAGCAGAGATTGGCCTATAAGTCTGTGCTATACTTGTCTGAAGCTTCCACTGAGCACTGCATGTGATTCAGTGGCTCAATCCCTGGTTTCTTAGACAAATAAAAAATATACTGCTGATGAAAGAATGATGTGCCAAAATGCCATCAGGCTCCTTACTTAACATTCTCCATCTTCCCTTAGTGCTAAAACTCATACTGATCCTCAACCTCATTCTCCGTAACACAGAGAAACCGCCAAGTCCCTTCTAATCACTTTATAGTAGAGGAAATATAGCCAACAGAGTTTAGTTTCCTGATACAGACAACATGGCTTTTTGATTAGCAGAAGTGCATATTCTCTTTGCCGATTTTTTTTTTAACAATATATAAGGAAATGGCTGCATCTTTCCTTGATATGGTCTGAACACAGAACTGGCAGAAGGAAAAATAGATCATTTCAAGATTCAAGGACCCTGTTTACTTATCCCTCTTGAAAGGATCATGACAAGTAACTGCTAAGTATTAACCAAAAATTTCAAGGTTTGAGCCGTCTGGCTCTCCACTCACTTGAACCTTGCATAATCATTTAAACCTGTGCCAAGTGGGTGTGAAATTGTAACATGCTTTTAAGTGTTTGTCCCTTTAAATTGCTGTGATGTATTTACAACCTTATCTCAAGCTCAGCAATGCTTTTTTCTTGGAAATTTCAAATTGACCATTTTCATAATCTGTCTTTCAAAAATAAATTAATTTGGAGAGCTAATAAAGACTACTGATATGCGTCTCATTGTAAGTTTCTGAGTCATCTAGTCCTGCTACAATGGAAAGGGTGTTAATGGGAGTGTCATGAGGGGTGTCTGATCGTTCATCTTTTAAAAAATAGATTGCTTGGCGGAGAAGGGTAATGATGTTTTTTGGAGGATTTTGAGATTTTGAAATTTTGGGGTTGTTCCAATTTGGAACAAAAATGGAAAAAAAAATTGAAATTCTCCACACAATGGAATTATCTCATGTACTGCATGAGAGTGTTTTTAAGGTAAATCCATTGTTATATGTGATGTGCTTATGTACTATGATAATGCACACTATATGCAAGTCTATAAATAAGGAGAAAAATAATGAGGAGAAATTGCTTTTTTAAAAGCAGTACTGTTATATTAGCACTTAATCAGTTAGATGGTTTCTACCTAAAAGAACATCTTTCTGGGAAGGCTGAGTGCTGCCCTCATGACATTTATATTGTTGTTGTTATGAAAGTCAAGAGAGGCCACACAAATTTGCTGTTTATTCATTGTTTTAAAAAAAGTTGTCTAAAAATACAATATCCATCATTGCTTGTGGTAGAATGGTGTGGTTCTGTCAGATAATTTATAAATGTATTTTTTTAACAAAATACACAACAATAATGAATAATCTACTACAGTATAAAGGCCTAATCCTGCAACTGGATTACCATACTGGTCACAAATAACATTTCAGTTTTCAAGTGTTTACAAATATCTAGTTAACATGATTTATATATTTCCAGGGGTTAAACTCTGATCTGGCAATTGAGTCTATGCAGGTCTGTGTCAACAACTTCATGCAGAATCAATGATTAGGCTCTTTTTTTCTTATTTACTGTAGGCATTTATATGGTTCTTATTACCCTAGTATCTGAGCACCTCATACTTTTTAAAGTATTTATCCTCCCAAGACCCCTGTGGTGCACGGAAGTGCTTTTATCCCCATTTTACAGATGGGGAACTGAGGCACAAAAAGATTGAGTGACTTGCCCATGGTCACAGGAAGTCTGTGGAATTGAATCCAGGACCCTAGTTGGAGGCCAGCACCCTAACCACTAGGCCATCCTTCCTCTCTTGTTTTAATACATAAAAATTGATATGTTATAGTTTACCATCACTAAGGTAAACAGTGGTTTTGAAAACTTCTTAGCATGGCATGCAACTAAATAAACAATTCAAACAGCACACAACGGATGTGCCAAATCATTAGATGTTTTACATATTGTTTTCTAGTTTACACACAAATTCAAAGCAGAGTTTCCATGCAGAGGTATACATGCTAAAAAAAGATGCCTAAAGCTTTACAAATTTTGATCATTTTGATGATAAAAAAGAGATATCTGTGCATGGAATGTTTCTTGCCTGACCCTGAATATGCCTAGAGAGCATTCTCTTGATGGAAGCAGTGTCTAGTGATGTACTGATTTGGGCCATTCTGAGATGGACCATGCACAATCACCCACCTTTTCATTCTCAGCTGTCCTTTTTCTTTGTATAGCCCCAAAACTTCCAGATAAAACCTCAACATATTATGAACATTTTCTATCAGTGTATGTTTTACTCGACCTGCAGCTAGGAAGCTCCTCTAAGCCAGTGGATCCCAAAGCCAAGGTTCGCCGCTTGTTCAGGGAAAGCCCCTGCCGGGCCGGACCGGGCCAGTTTGTTTACTTGCCGCGTCCGCAGGTTCAGTCGATTGCGGCTCCCATTGGCTGCGGTTCACCGCTCCAGGCCAATGGGGGCTGCGGGAAGCGGCGTGGGCCAGCCAGTGGGCTTCCTGCCACCCCCATTGGCCTGGAGCAGCGAACCGCGGCCAGTGGAAGCCGTGATCGGCCAAACCTGCCGACGCGGCAGATAAACAAACTGGCCCGGCCCGCCAGGGTGCTTACCCTGGCGAGCCATGTGCCATAAGTTGCCGACCCCTGTTTTATCTATTTCAATGTTCACAGTTATGGGAAATTGGGGGACGGTCTGACAATAATTATTTAATGACAGATGTTGAGATTAAAAAATTAGTCTTTATAACAGTTAAAACACAAATAGTCAACATCATATGACAAAATAACTTCGAGTCAAATCTAATAAGTTTTCAAGCAGCTTTGTTTTTTTACTTGCCTATCTGTAAATGTCTATTATTGCTAGAAATATTTGTTATCCATTTGTGTGTATGCTGAACTCAACATTTACCGATAAAAATCTAGTCCTTCCAGGCCTATCCATAGTGAAATGCCAGAAGATGAGCAAGAGTATTGTTAGCTGTATCTTCTTCTCCTTTCCCTGTGTCACATCCAATACAAATCTCCTATTCCCTACCAGCCATAAATCAACCGCAGCAGAGCATTATATTTACAGCCAAGTCATCAGAATAGCCATTTAAATATTAACTAGCTTAGAAACTGTGAAACTGGATATAAACCAGGGCCTGCCTGGCTAAAGCAAATCTTTGTTTCTTTCTGTGTCAAATTTCAGTTTATTGACCAAAGAATAATCATGATGTGAGAGAAGAGGTGTAACAGTTTGGTGCTTTGTAAAAATAGAAGCCTAACATATTTGCTCCAATGTTGCAAAATGTGGGAGGAAAAGTGATCCGGTCCCATTTGGTTAGAGAGAATATTTCAGAGGTTTTACCCTTGTCTATACATTTGTATCTAATTCTACTGAGAAGAAAACAAATAGTCCTTGGCTTGAATAAAAAGGTAGACATCATTAAACCTATTTTGGGGGCTACAATAGAAGAAAAACCTTCAGTGCCACAGCCTTAATCTCTCATTTTATTAACCAGATCCCACATACTGTAGGTCCCCCAAATATTCCAAAGTGCATTTTTAAAGTGATCTGTGAGCAACGCACTGACATTCTGACTTTGTATTAGGACTCCAATGGCAAATCAATTCTAGTGTCTTAATATCAGACATGTTTCAAGGAGACTAAAGATCAACAGAAGCTTTTCTTTCCTAATATTGCTAATGGAAAATAAAATGTATCATTCAAACTTTTAACTCCATCTCAGAGTAATTCAATATGAGGTCTTGCTTACGTGAAAAGGGAACACAATATATTATTCATTCAGCATCTTTTTGGAAGTTGCAGACATTTACTCAGATAAACAGGTAATTTTTTACAATAGTTTTGGACTTCATGACATGACTTATAAACCTATTTTATAGATTGAGTGCATAAACAAACTGTCTTTTCTACAATGTCTAAAGATTTCTTGATTCCAATTACTACCTAGTTATTTCTTCTGGTCTGTTACTATCCTTTTCCTTTGTTTGTGGTCAGTATGATGTTGTGGGGCCTAAGTGCTGCTAAAAGAGATGCAGAAGCCAAAGTTCTGGGGTTCTTCAGTTCTTAGCTTTGTGCACAGACACTTATGCCTGGCCTGATCCTGCAAGGTGGTAAATATCCCCGGAAAAGTGCTGAGTGACACCAGCTTCCAATCAAAGCCCCAGTTTTGAGAAGTGATCACTGCCACTGCCAATCTCAAGATCAATGTCTAGTGCAGAGGTTGGCAACGTTCGGCACGCGGCTCGCCAGGGTAAGCACCCTAGTGGGCCGGGCCAGTTTATTTACCTGCTGACGTGGCAGGTTCGGCCGATCGTGGCCCCCACTGGCCGCGGTTCGCCATCCCGGGCCAATGGGGGCAGCAGGAATCCGCGGCCAGCACATCCCTTGGCCCGCGCCGCTTCCCGCCGCCCCCATTGGACCGGGACAGCGAACCGCAGCGAGTAGGGGCTGCGATCGGCCGAACCTGCCGCGTCAGCAGGTAAATAAACTGGCCCGGCCCACCAGGGTGCTTACCCTGGCGAGCCGCGTGCCGAACGTTGCCGACCCCTGGTCTAGTGTCTGATAGAAGTAAATCTATATATACACACAGTTCCAGGGTTAATTTTCTCCTATTAGCAGAAAGTTCAGCAGCCTATTCCACACACTAATGCCCATGCCCTAGACCAAGCTCCAACTTTCCTGGGCTGCTCAAATTGCAATATCACAATAGATATACGGAGATGTTGCATTTTTATTTTGTGCTTTACACACCCACCAAGGAGTAAAAAACAAAGTTACACAGTTTTTCTCTTATAGTTCTCATGAAAAGATCCATGACAAAGACAATCCTGCAGGTATTCTTCCCTAGTCATCTCCAGGCCACCTCTGAGCCACAGAGTAAGCCGGCTAGGCCATCTTGGAGGCATTGAGAGTTGTGTTAGCTGAGGTGGATAGTGACTCCTTGGACTAGTGGAGGGGGATTGAAGCTGTGCGTGCATGTGCGTGCGCACACCCACACACCAACACCAACCTCTCAGCCCAGGGCTGTGGAAGGTGGCTGGGACCTCTTCCTCTTCAATGCAGTGTGAGGAGGAGGAAATGGAGCAGGGAAACCCTACAGAGCTGGCAGTGCATAGATGCAGGAAAGCACCAAGGGAGAGCAAGAAGCAGGAGGGGGAACTTCCCCCACCACAGTGCGGTGTGAAGATGACCACTAAAGGACATAGGTCGACCAAGACCAGGGTCCCTGCTGGGGTCATACACAGTGCAATGGCTGGTGAGTTGCCCCTTCCCTCCTTCTTCCCCCTGCCTGAGGGATTCAGATGGAATGGAGGATTCCTCCAGCCAAGGGGTGAGTCAGAGGTGCAATTAAGCACTCCACCTGAATTGAGGAAGAGCATGGGGAGGAACAGATTCCCAGGAGTAGTACCTGGAAGCAGGGCCGGCTTTAGGCCGATTCCCCTGATTCCCCGGAATCGGGCCCCACGCCTAAGAGGTCCTCACGCCTTAGGCGCCTTTTTAATTTTTTTTACTCACCTGGCAGCAGTCTGGATCTTCGGCGGCATTTCGGCGGTGGGGGGGGGGTGTCCTTCAGTGCCGCAGAAGAGCGAGTGAAGGACCCCTCACCGCTGAAGTGCCGCTGAAGACCCGGACTGCCACCGGGTATTCGAATCGGGCCCCGCAGTTCCTAAAGCCGGCCCTGCCTGGAGGTGGGTCCAGGATCCCTTCATCTGGGAGCATGGGACTCAGACATAGAAAGGCAAAGATAAGGGAAGTTGACAATCAAAGAATATTCAGGTCATATTCTCCTTGCAAGAACACTCAGGCATCCTAGCTAGAACCCCTGTGCAGCAGGGATGGGATTTGCCAGCATCTCTCTGTAAAGAAAGATTTAACTGTTGAGGACAGGACAAGAAGTGATGGGCTTAAATTGCAGCAAGGGAGATTTAGGTTAGACATTATGAAAAACTTCCTAACTGTCAGGATAGTTAAGCACTGGAACGAATTGCCTAGAGAGGTTGGGGAATCTCTATCATTGGAGGTGTTTAAGAACAGATTAGACAAAGACCTGTCAGGGATGGTCTAGATGAGTGGTTCTCAAAACCGGTCCGCCACTTGTTCAGGGAAAGCCCCTGCCGGACCAGGCCAGTTTGTTTACCTGCCGCGTCCACAGGTTTGGCCGATTGCGGCTCCCACTGGCCGTGGTTCGCTACTCCAGGCCAATGGGGGCTGCGGGTAGCAGCGCGAGCCGAGGGATGTGCTGGCCACCCTTCCCGCAGCCCCATTAGCCGGGAGCGGCGAACAGTGGCCAGTGGGAGCCATGATCAGCCGAACTTGCAGACACCACAGGTAAACAAACTAGCCCAGCCTGGCAGGGGCTTTCCCTGAAGAAGCGTCGGACTGGCTTTGAGAACCACTGGTCTAGATAATAGTTAGTTCTCCCTTAAAACAAGGGGCTGGACTAGATGAACTATTGAGGTCCCTTCCATTTCTACATTTCTATGATTCCTGATTTGCCAGTATCTCTTTCAGGCCACCAGGCAAGGCTTTAGGAGTAGTTGCATATGTGCCCCACCACCAGGGCCACGGCAGCAGAAAAGCAGCCTGGGAGCACACCTATCAATTCGTATGAGAGGGATTGGCTAAATCGCTGGCACCTTGCATCACCAAAAGGTTGGGGTAACAGTGGTACCTAACAGTGGTAGTCCTTGCTTGGGAGGAAGGGTGCTGTGGGTGTAGGTGGGCGTGGAGACAATCTCTCAGCATACCCCTGAGCTGAGGAAGCGGGGGGCTGAAAAGGGGTGCAAGATAGTAACGAGACACCTCCAACAGCAGGGGCAGTGCACCCAAGACAACAGAATCATGACACCTTGCTGGTCTGTCATTTTTGTTGTAGCTGGCAGGATTTACTGACTCAGGTAGAGGACTTTTAGTAAGGGTGTGAATTGTGAAGTTGCCAGAGTCGTTTTTGGATGCTGGCGGCTTGGTGATCAGATGTGGTACAATATGCCTGAGCTTTTTAGGGACAATGAAGTACACTTGTTGGATAAAGGGTTTGCTATTTGGGCTGGGAGCCCATAGTGACTGGATTAGGCAGGGAGTAGATAGCATGCTGTGGTATGGGGGTGTTTTGGATATAGATATTCAGGCCTGTCTGTAAAAGCCTATACTTTAAGAATTTAGGTATATGTTTATCATTTAGCTAGTTATAGAGGTATAAAAGAAAGAATCTGTGTAAGGGTCTTCTCTCACTGTGACAGTCTGAGGCCCTTTTCTTAGGCTAATGCCTTTGGCCAAGCAGCAGAGGCAGCCATAAGCTGGGAAGTGTATGGTCACATCCTCCCATTCCAAACTAGTCACATTGAAATAAGGAAATCTGGGGCTGTTAGAAAGGTGATCCAATCTATCACCTCCAGATAAAGGGAAGAGCCTAGAAGATGTAAAAGGAAATTTACTTTGATAGTTTTCTGTCTGGTAAGAGCTTACTTATCAACAGACGTAGCTGGGAAACCCTTATGTCTTTATAGATGTAGTTGTGAAATCCTCACTTCTGTATTGTTTTGTCATTATAGTTCCCACTTTGCTATATTTATTTGCATGGTCTCTGTCTGGTTCTGTGATTGTTTCTGTCTGCTGTATAATTAATGTTGCTGGGTGTAAACTAATTAAGGTGGTGGGATATAATTGGTTAGCTAATCATGTCACAATATGTTAGGATTGGTTAGGTAAATTTCAGTAGAATGATTGGTTAAGGTATAGCTGAGAATATTACTATATAACAGGGATCGGCAACATTTGGCATGCGACTCACCAGGGTAAGCACCCCGGCGGGCCGGGCCAGTTTGTTTACCTGCCGTGTCCACAGATTTGGCCAATCGCGGTTCGCCGCTGCGGTTTGCCGCTCCAGGCCAATGGGGGAGGTGGGAAGCGGCGGCCAACACATCCCTTGGCCCGCGCCGCATCCCGCAGCCCCCATTGGCCTGGAGCGGCGAATGGTAGCCAGTGGGAGCCACAATCCACCAAACCTGCGAATGTGGCAGGTAAACAAACCAGCCCGGCCCACCAGGGTGCTTACCCTGGCGAGCCGCGTACCAAAGGTTTCCGATCCCTGCTATATAAATTAGGGGCAAACAGGAAGTAAGTTGGGATTTGAAAATAAGGAAAAAGGAACTTGGATTTAAGCTTGCTGGATGTTCACCCCAATAAACATCGAATTGTTTGCACCTTCGGACTTCAGGCATTGTTGCTCTCTGTTCATGCGAGAAGGACCAGGGAAGTGGGAGAGAGATGGAATAAGCTCTCTAACAGGGTGTGTGACCAAGCTAACTGCTGTCATCTCCAATGGCTGGTGTCCAGTATGGATAAAGGCTAAAAGAGCCAGCTCCTGAGACCTGGCATATGGCTGGTGGACCTTTTGTCTTGAAAGAGAAGAGGAGACATGAAGTCTTCACAGAATGAAGTACCCTTTTGTAGTAACCCAGGGGTCGGCAACCTACGGCACGCGTGCCAAACACGGCACGCGAGCCGATTTTGAGTGGCATGCTGCCTGCCCAGTGAGAGGAGGAGGAGGGGCGGAGGGGCCGGAAAGCG
>NW_020664368.1:16014266-16024214 GCF_002925995.2 Terrapene triunguis | reverse complement strand
CCCCCCCACACACACCCCAGCCCTGTGCCCTGACCTCGAGTCACCCCCAACACCCAGCCTTCTGCCCTGCACCTCCACACACCCCCAGCCCTCTGCCCTGACCTCAAGTCCCCCCAACACCCAGCCTTCTGCCCTGTACCCCCACACACCTCCAGCCCTCTGCCTTTACCCCTGAACCCCCCACACATCCAGCCTTCTGCCCTGCACCCCTACACCCACCAGCATTCTGCCCTGACCCCTGAATCCCCCCACACCCCTGGCCTTCTGCCCTGAACCCTCCACATCCCCACTGCCCTCTGCCCTGACCTCTGAACCCCCCCACACACACCCAGCCTTCTGCCCTGCACCCTCTGCCCTGACCCCTGAACCACCCCCCAGGTCTGGAATCCCGGCTGCTGGCCACAGACCCCGCTCAGCCCGCTGCAGGCCTAGGTGAACAGAACCCCAGGCTGGAAGCCGGCTGAGCAGGCTGGCAGCGTAAGATCAGCATTTTAATTTAATTTTAAATGAAGCTTCTTAAACATTTTGAAAACCTCATTTACTTTACATACAACAATAGTTTAGTTATATAATATAGACTTATAGAGAGAGACCTTCTAAAAATGTTAACATGTATTACCGGCACGCGAAACCTTAAATTAAAGTGAATAAATGAAGACGCAGCACACCACTTCTGAAAGGTTGCCTACCCCTGTAGTAACCATTACCCCCCTCACTGCAAGGAGTAGGAGAGGACTGAGAAGTGAGCTAGGTCCTGGGACAGATTGAAGAAGGTCTACCTCAAGTTACTGGTTATATAGTGGGAGCAGTGAAACCTTGCACTGGATACAATTAAATGTGAGGGGAGTGGGCCCCATTATTAAACTAATAAAGCTGTGGCCTGCCACTTAAATCCATCTCGGTGTCTGTCTGTCTTTCTTTTGCGTATCCTGATCAATGTGTACAGAGTGTATGATTAGTTATATAAAAAAACAGTCTGTGTATTACATATTATAAATACTAGGTTTGTTGGTGGTCAGATTTTATAGGGACAATGTATGTTTAACATAAAATAGTAGCTGGAGAATCTTTATTTTCATAAACATTATAACTGGGGTATATAAATAACATGCAGTATGATTGGGGATTTATTATTTTGGACAGTTATTTTATAATCCTATAATGGCTCCCTCAGCTCTAGTTTTTGGATTAATGCAAAAAATACACTTTATTGACTTAAGGAAAAATAATGTAACATATTAAAAACCCTATGCTAAGTCATCTTTAGAGAACCTACCATTTCTAGAGAGAAATACTGTATCTCAGGCATTAAAGATAAGAATGAAGAGACTGCTAAGTTAATTGGAGATAATGAAATAATGCAGATAGTTACAAGCAATTGAAAATGAGTCAATATGCAGTAATATTAAATTAGTAGGTATCCTGGAAGGGGTAAAGAAAGTAAATATGATGGAATAATTTAAGGAGCAAAAATTGACTTGACTTTAAAATTAAAAGAACTTTTTCCCTTAAATAACTCTTTCAAATGTCGATATTATTGCTATTTGACAATTTATACTCATTTCCAATAAATTGTCTCATCTTACCTCTCCAAATGATTTGATTTAGGGGGTCTTTGATAGAAATCACTTTTCTGTCACTTCACTGTGGTATATTCTTGAATCTTTCCCAATGGCTTCTTCCTCAGTATTTGATTATTGCAATAATTAATATTAATACTTAAAAGGAAGCCCAAGATGACTAATGTTTTGTGTTTGTTCCAAAATGACTAAAGTTTTACTCATTCTGAATAATGTTTTGCTTTGATAGATTTTTTTTTTGTAAATTAAATGGTTGTATGGCCAGAAGAGACCATTAGAACATCTCACCTTTCACCAAACAGCCATTGGTATAAAAACTTCTGGGACTATTTGAACACAAAGAAACTCAAGTTTTCCTACTTCTTTGCCATATGTTCTTTACAAATGACCTTATGGACTGTGATCTGCCCTGGCACAGGTTTGCTGTTATATATGTAGGTTACTTATTTCTGTCTTTGATAGAAATACAGTTATGATAATCCACATTCACTTTCAGTTCCACAACACAGAATGGAGGAACTTGAATGACTTTTGCTGAATTTAAAATTATGGCTCATTTTACTCACTTGTCTCTTCAGCCTGACTGTAGAAGTATGACTAGATATAGCAGATATCAGTCCTAATTAGAGGAAGTAGCAGCTGGTTAATATTTGCATTACATGTTATGGGACGATGTTATTTATTTTACAAGATTTTTTACCACATATTTATTCAGAATTTCCATAATTTAATTCTGTATTTTTATTATTTATGATTTATTTGTTTTGCAGTCACATCTAGTAACTCTAGCCATGGGTCAGGGCCCCATTGTGCTAGCACTGTACAAACACAAAACAAAAAGATGGTTTCTATCCCAAATATCTTAGTCTATGTATGTGTAACTTGTATTCACACCCTACACATTATTGTAATAATCTTTATACAAAAAATGCCTTGTGAGATATCATTTAAAAACTAAGAACTTACTAGTCAATAACATCATGGTGAAATGTATGTAACAATATTATACGCAAAGATATTAATTCCCTCTCTTTGATGTTGTAAGCAGATGTTCAAACCCACACAACCCTGACTAGGCAAAATTTCTTAAACTAGTCTGTCCTTAAAAAAAAAAACAGTTTACTCAATTTACATATAAGTAATAAACAGGGCCCTTGAGATAGCAAGAGGGGGAAATGGCAGGAGACAAGGCAAATCTGCTTTTCAGCATACAGAGGGTAGAGGAGAGAGCATGGAGTCACCTTCACCACTAGATGCCATGTTGTCTTCTTTACTGTTTGAATACAGTTTGCTTTGAGGGGTAATCCTTAGAAGAATCCACTTCAAAGGGTAACTGGACTACAAAAGTGAGGGACAAAAACACCCCACGTAATCTCTCTCCTTCCCTCTCTCCCTTTCACCTAAGAAGACAAAGGAACCAACCCTTTGACTTTGGACAGTGGTCGGGGGCTGAAGGGGGGGACCTAACCTGAGAATTTGGTCAGCAATGTTGCTGGGAACATGTGGTAAGGATTTTCCCTTGAACCAAATCTAGTTTGTTACATTTTAGCAAAAAAGTTTTATTTTCGTTTCTCTTGTGACCATTTGTGACTTTAATACTTTATACTTGTACTCACTTAAAATCTATCTCTTTGTAATTAAATACACTTGTTTTATTTTAAATCTAAACTAATCCAGTATTGTGTTTAAACTGAAATGTTTGGTAACGCCAGTTAAAGTAGCAAACTGCTGAATATTGACCTTTTACAGGGGCAACGGACCTTTAAGATCTGAACTGCCCAGGAGAGGGCTGCAACACAGATTTTTTGGGGAAAAATTAGGACTGGGAGAGTGTTGGGGTCATCCTGCAAGTAATAACCAAGGCGGATGGAAGCCAGAATGTGAGTGGTGTGTTGCTGACAGGCTGCTGATGTCAGAGTTGCTGGACCAGGGCTGTAGCTGTACAAAAACACTCAAGGTGTGACCTACATGATGGTAGGCTGTTTGTGAGAGGCCCAGGTTGCTAAAACAGCAAAGCATTGTGAGGCACCTTCACCGGTATGGATTGCACCCTGGAATGTGTCATTATGAGACAAGAGACAACAGGTGGATACAAAAGACAGCAGGGGTGCACAAGCAAACAATGAGACAATATTGGACAACATGCTAGGCTGTGGTCTTAGCACATCAGCAGCCTTTCTGATGTCAATTATTTTCTGGGTATCCTGGTAAAAGTGTTTTAAGGAGGGATTTGTAGGACAATGAGGTAGCTATATGAATGTTTATGGGGCGCTCCCTCGTGTTTTGGGCAGTATGAGAGAAAGTAGGTTAATGTTCATTTGAAAACTTCAGTGGGCAATGAAGGCTGGCATCACTAGCAGAGCAGAGGTCAAGAGTGAATGTTTTGATATTGCATGAGAGATCATTGGTAGGCTGGGGATAGGCCATGAAGGGCCGTGAAATGAAGACAAGTAGCTTGTGTTTGATGGGAAGGAGAAGGGGGAGCCAACGGAGCGGTGCAAAGACAAGTATTGTTATATTGTGAGTACTGACTGTTTTCTGTACTGTCAAAGTGTAAGTTTTCAACCAATTTCATTGCCTTCTGCTAGAATCAGAACATTCTGTTTGACCAGAAGAAATATTTTATATAATTAGATGTAACATCTACCATACTTTGACATACTCTTATATCCAAACTGAAGAAAAATATGGAGTAAAAGGGGCTGGTTGTCGATAAAGACTTCATGAGAGTTATATTTTGTTATCCCTCCATTGTCAGCCCCAACCAGCAAGGAACAAAATGTAGGGATGTCAGATCCGTTTTCTCATTAGCCTACTGAGAGACAGATGGGATGGGGTTCACTTGGTTAATTTTTCAGCCAGCAGGCACTGGAACATTTCTACTAGGAGAGACTAAAAAAATTAATAACTATATATCAGCTCTGCTGGCTAGAAGGTTATCAGTATGCTGGGGTGATCAGAAATACACTCTCATAGGAAACATATAAAATCAATGATTTTTTGGTTTATTTTGCTGCAGAAAATTCAATTGAAATTAAGAAGAAACAAATTAAACAAGGATTAAGTTGTGTCAGTAGGTAGCCTGAATAAAGAGTTGAGATATATTTACCCTGTACTGAGTGGTGATACCACCCAAATGCTTTAGCACTGTGAAGACAGAGACACCATCAGGATAAGTTGGATTTCTTGGAATGGAATGAAAAATGTTATAAAACAGAAGCTGATTCTTCTGTTCAAGGTTCCAACATTATTAACTGTGACATTCAATTTAGAGGGATTTTTGGTTTGCCCAATTCTTTTTTAAGCTCATCTGATGTGAGAGACAGGCTTTGTCTTGGAATGTGCAATATGGCTGCTGACCTTTGAGTTTCCAAGGACTGGCAATTGTTTTACGAAAATATAGTATTTACCATTTCTCTTCTGCACATTCATATAGCTGGGTATTACTTAGAGACAGAATTAAAATCTGAGTCTGAGGTGTACTCATGACAGCAACACACACACAACTTTAGGAGACAAACTCCATACTGATGTCAAATAGTAAGAAGCCTCTTAATTAACTTGAAATTATTGTATTTCTTTGATAACATTTTTTACCTGGGAATCTAATAAGTAAATTTGAAAATGGATTCTGATCTTTCCACTATGAAATGAAATGAGGCTTTTCCTAGCTAGAAAATTCAAAATGCTGAGAATAATAATGCTTAGCAGTTACGTGGTGCAATACTTCAAAACATTTTATTACATTTATTTATTTCAGTATACTTCCTCAAAATTTGAATAAAAAACTTAAAACATGCTACTCTTAACTCACAGGTTCATAGTGTGCTCTGATTTTAAATAAAGAATCTGATAAGAATACCCTCACTCATGCAAAAAATAAATTTGGAACCCCTCCAACACCTCCATGGGCTAAACTTGTGTGAACTGATGAATCAAACAACCAAGCTCGAAGGTCAACAAACTCCGTTTCTGTAGAGCTTGATTTAAATGTTCTGCCTCAAACCTCAAGAAACTTGAACTGTTGTCTAAAGTCCTAAACGTATTGAATGGCAAACTATTCTTCAGGGTTTTGATAATCCAAGTGAATGTACTAGGCAAAACCATCCTCAAGACTAGAATATGACCAGAAATAGATAAATAATGGAGCAGGGCAAATGATTTACCAGGTCTATGATTTGTTGTTGTTCTATCTTTACAAGAACTGATATTTTTATTAAGAAATAAGGGGAGAGCAGAGGAACATCTATGTACTGTTTCTTTAAATCTTAGTAGGAAGCCAGGCAGAAGGCTTTGGGGAAGTTCAAAACAGAAATCCTACAGAAGAGGCAAGAAGAGAGAGAGAGAGAGGGAGAGAGAGAGCATGCACACACCTTTAGGGACAATGGTATTTTCTTTGTTTAATAAATCCTTCTTGTTAAAGGAATCTGTGATTCTTTATCATTGTCAAATGACCGCTTCAAGTCTGATCTCAGATGAAATGGTGAAACTTATTCTTCCACAATGATTTAATCTCTGATCATTCTGGGCCCCATCCTCAGGAGGTGTAAATCTGTGTAGCTATATTGAGTCCAATGGAGCTTACCTGGTTTATAGAAGTTGAAAGTTTGTCCTTCTGTTTTGAATGATGATTTCAGTGGAGTTATCCAATGTAAATAAAAGCAGAATTTAGTTCCATTTGTCCTTTTCATGGATTTCATGCACCTGCATTTTTAAGCGCCTTATGGCCGTATCTTAGCTCCTTTTTAATCTTAATTGATTTTCCTTGATGCTTTCCATTGCTATGGTTGTTCTGATTAATTAACTTCCTCGCCTTTTCAAAGTAATCATGATGATCTTATTAAAATGCCCTATCTAATCTCTTTACCTATGCTGTCACATACTGGGATGCAATCCAGATCAGCGAGGGGCTGTGTCACCCCTGCCCAGCAACCTTGGGTGCCTTACAAAACCTTCCTGGTAGTCGTTCCACCTGGACCTCTCAGAATCTGCCTTCCAGCATGCAAGTCACACCCTGAATGTCTCTGTATAACTGTAGCCTGCCCGCCACACTTGGGTTACACTGTGGCTCTCACCAGCCAATAATGTGTAGGGTTAGGCGAATACGGGGGTGCTGTCACATATATGACTTGTTTTCTTTAATAAAGGTGCATTATGTAAACAAATCCTGGTCAGGTGTATGCTAGTTTGTGCCTGATCACTACTTCCTACAAATACAGATGGATGGATTAGATTCTTTTAATTTATCATTTTAAGATAATAAACAAGTTTAGCATATGATCGCCTCTACTTTTGATGCCAGTGTCCAGTTCTGACCTCAAGTGTCTTCCCTTTGCTGAGTTGTAGCAGAATTTTAGGGGCCTTGCAGGTTTGTTTCTAGTGGAGGAGAAATCAATGACATGGAGTGTGTGTACATCCCAAATGTGACTTGTTTTATTTACACATTCATACACTAATCCTGGAATGAGATGATCAAACATCATGCATCAGCATCCCCCCTTTCAGGAATTCCAGCCCAATCAATACCTATGCCCAATTCCCAGGGAGCAAGTCTGCCTCAAGAATTGACTCAAGTCAAGAGTACAAGGCAGACAACAGAAGCAACTCTTGTCACTAATACAGATTCCTCTCTCCCAAAAGCAGTCACTGCATCAAACTCTTGCATAACTCAAAACATCACAACCTGTCTCCCCGAGATTCAGAACCTGATCACATGCTAAGGACAAAAGAACTTGGAAGACTGTGTGTAGCAGCACCATCTGATGACATCTGCCATAACAGTGTATATACGTGGTGATAGTAACCATGTGATTAAACTGAGGAAAAATGTAGCAAGACGTAGTATCACATAATCCTCAAATGTATATCACCACTTCTTTACCACCTCAGTTGCCACTAATTAGTTCCCCTAAATATGAAATTCTTCCCCCTCCCATTCTTCCAAAATTAAATGTGCCTAAGGCCCAGGACTGGCAATAATCAAACCAACACCAGTAACTATGTGCAAGGTACAGTATTTCATTATTCTGCAAGTCTAGAAATGGGCACTTCTCAACTTTCTAGTGAGAGTCATAACAGTCTTTCCAATCTCTGGAATGTTTTGTGATTTTGATCCTTAAAAATGACATTTTTATGTATGGTAAAGCCACTTTAGGTTATTTTTAGTTACTTTGTAGCTTCTTGGAACCCTACACATTTGGATACAAAAGCACAGATTTGGCCACCTTTACTTCTGATGAGTAGTATCTTACTCTGTGTGCAATCTCATTGAAATTGTGAAGTAAAATAGTATTCACCAGGAGCAAGGGGGCGAGGGGTGGGGTGGGGTGGGGTGGGGTGGGGTTGGGTGGGGGTGAAACAATCTGGTCCATAGTAACTAAGGCACATGGTTTTACTGATGAAGGATTCTCTAAATAGAATGTTTGAAAACTCTCTAAATCCACTGTATGTATGTATGTATGTATGTATTTGCTGTGAATACATGGCAGTGTAGTATGGTATAAATAATTTATCAGCACTCCTTTGGGACAGCTAGCACAACTATTTAATGGCTTCCTCATTCATGGATAATGTTTTTATCCCAAACTCATAACACCGCAGACCATGATATGTGTATATTTCAATTCATATAGTGTCTCAAAGAGCCTGCTCCACAATGCAGGCGAAGCAAAGATCTGATGACCCAGGCAGGATTATACTTCATCCCAGGATGGAGCAGGCTCATGCTCGTCCTTGTGTTTGGTCTAGAAAAGTACAGTAGCTGTGCTCAGGGGAGTGTGATTTTGACTGGTCTTTGCATTGGGATCCAGGAACAATTTAGTTCAGTGGTGGGCAACTTGCAGCCCATGGGCTGCACATCAGTGGTCACGTTTCACCATTCCCGGCCAATGGGGAACTGCGGGCGGCCGTGCCTGCGGACGCTCAGTGTAAACAAACGTCTTGTGGCCCACCAGCAGATTACTTTGACAGGCCACGTGTGGCCCGCGGGCCGCAGGTTGCCCAGCACTGATTTAGTTCATCATGTTTATTTCATTAGTCTGAATTTCATATTATTAGATCTTTTACACAGACGTATCTCATATAGAGCTGTATTGCAAAACTGTACTTAGTATTTCTGCACTTTTTCATATAAAAATGTCTCCCTTCAAGCATTAACAATTCAGTGAGAGGATGATTTCTATCTGCATATAATCATTCACAGTATTCATTTTTGCTTCATCTTAAATAGCTGTGATTCAGAAAGGAAGTTAACCAAAACTCTGAAAATATGTTTTGAATTTAATCTTCTTGACTTACAAAGCTAGGGTTTAAATATGCTTCTGAAAAAATAGAACAAGGAAGGCATTGATATAACATATATGGGATCAAATTATGAAGTTATTTCTGTAAAACTATTTTGCTTCAGCCAAGTAAAATATTTGCTCTTTATGATATATACTACTGTCACTTTCTTTCAATGTGTTACAGTGTCAGCACTCGCATGATGTTGATAATTACTTACATTTATGTAGTATCGTTCAGTGGAAAGAATCCCATGAATTTACCAACTGATTTACAGGAATTGCTTCACCCACTGCTGGTATGGATCCAATTCTGAAAGATAGCATCTGTTGACTAGTACACAGCAGTGCAGGAGGAAGCAATACAATAAAATAAAACAACCTTATCCTACTGAAACTATATTAGGAATTTTAGGTAGATGTGTGAACCTAAGAACACCCCCCAATGCCAAAGGGCGAGGGGCTCCCCGGAATCTAGCAGTATGCCTCAGCTGGCCTGACTAGCTGAGTATAGCCCAACTCACTGTTATCCTAAAATCTATCTAAAAGGTGTCATGTAAGGTAGCATATGTAAACTGGTAACATGTTGCTCACTATATTTTTGAGTGGTGCATGTATGGCTGATATATAAAAAATTATAAATAGGTGCTTTAAATATGTTCTTAAAATGTGTTTAGCAGGGAGGCCTTAAGTCACAGCCCCAGACAAAGGAACAAGGTCCCACCTGCTTGAATGTGTCTCTAATGTAAACTGAGGAAAGAGAGAGAGAATAGAAATACCTTTACATAAAAGGTAAACAAAGCCATTAAACTAGCAAGTGAAGGTGCTACTGGGTGGAGGGATAGCTCAGTGGTTTGTGCATTAGCCTGTTAACCCTAGAGTTGTAAGTTCAGTCCTTGAGGGGGCCATTTAGGGATCTGAGGCAAAATCAGTACTTGGTCCTGCTAGTGAAGGTAGGGGGCTAAACTTGATGACTTTTCAGGGTCCCTTCCAGTTCTATGAGATAGGTATATCTCCATATATTTAAAACTATCATGATTCATAGATTCTAGGACTGGAAGGAACCTTGAGAGGTCATCGAGTCCAGT
>NW_020664368.1:15883957-16011266 GCF_002925995.2 Terrapene triunguis | reverse complement strand
GACTACATTTATTTCAGAAGCATTTTGGCTGTAGAGCAGTGTTATCCGGTTGCAATTTACAGTGTGCATTAGGTGGATGATTTTTGAGGAGGGATCTCAAGGTGGAGAAGAGGGTGGCTCTACAGATTTTGACTGGGATCTTTTTCTTTCATCATGAGGAGTGGCTTGGGAGAAAGCTGGCTTCTCAATAAACAATTTCACACTATCAAGATGAGCATCATTGGAGGAGCAAGGGCAGGATTTCACTTTGCAATGATAATAAGTTACATCAGCCTTGTTATGTTAAAAGTATTCAAATGTATGTGAAGTTTGTTTGTTGTTGTTGTTGAAGCTCCTCCTTCATATAATATATGGGGTGTATCCATTAGTAGATTTGGGCAGGTCCATTCCTGGCTGCCTCCCTTTCCACTCCACTCTGTTGAAAGGGTTTTTTTTTTTAAAGCCAAAACTAATTCCATACTTGTGGGTGATGAGGAAGCCATTTCCAAGAGAAACTACTTCTCTGTGCAACTAAAACAGTTATATATACAATTCATGGAGAATTTCAGCCCCAAAAGTGAATTTCTCACACAGTTATAAACATCTAAAATAATATTTTATAAAGTATTTTGTGTACTACAAGTACAGCTACAACTATTAGAAATGTCATCATATAGCAAATATTCTCCCACTATAATAGCAATACACACACACATTTATTGTAATCACATAAAATAATCATTTTAATTGTGTTAAATCTGTATGTTTATTACTTAACTGTAAGTAAATAATATTTAATGAATGCATTATATAATTAGCAATATAGTAAATTAGCAAACTAGTTAATCCAAATCTCAGTAAAGAGGAAATTAAAATAAGAGCCAGAAGTGGATATTTTAAATAACAATCAAGAAAATGTTTTCCTTGTTCATCAGGCAAATGATGAATGGAGGAAGCCAGCTGACTTTAAATGGTTATCAACTGCAATTGCTGTTTGACGTGAACATGGAAACAATGAGACAACAGGAGGTCATCTAGTCCAACCTCCTGTTCAAAGCAGGACCAACCCCAACTAAATCATCCCAGCCAGGGCTTTGTCAAACCAGGCCTTAAAAACCTCTGGGGATGAAGCATTCCAGTGCTTCACCACCCTCCTAGTGAAATATTTTTTTCCTAATATTCAACCTAGACCTCCCCCACTGCAACTTGAGATCATTGCTCCTTGTTCTGTCATCTGCCATCACTGACAACAGCTTAGCTCCATCCTTTTTGGAACCCCCCTTCAGGTAGTTGAAGACTGCTATCAAATTCCCCCTCACTCTTCTCTTCTGCACACTAAATAAGTCCAGTTCCCTCAGCCTTTCCTCATAAGCCATGTGTCCCAGCCCCCTAACCATTTTCGATGCCCTCCGCTGGACTCTCTCCAATTTGTCCACATCCTTTCTGTAGTGGGGGGCCCAAAACTGGATGCAATATTCCAGATGTGGCCCTAGCAGTGCTGAATAGAGGGGAATAATCACTTCCCTCGATCTGCTGCCAATGCTCCTACTAATGCAGCCCAATATGATTTTAGCCTTCTTGGCAACAGGGGCACACTGTTGACTCATATCCAGCTTCTTGTCCACTGTAACCCCCAGGTCCTTTTCTGCAGAACTGCCGGTTAGCCATTGGTAAGCAGCCTGTAGCAATGCACGGAAGCCTGTAGCACTTCCGTCCTAAGTGCAGGACTCTGCACTTGTCCTTGTTGAACCTCATGTGATTTCTTTTGGCCCAATCCTCCAATTTGTCTGGGTCATTCTGAACCCTATCCCTAACCTCCAGCATATCAACCTCTCCTCCCAGATTAGTGTCATCCGCGAGCTTGCTGAGGGTGCAGTCCATCATCCAGATCATTAATTAAGATGTTGAACAAAACCAGCACCAGGACCGACCCCAATGGCACTCCGCTTGATACCGGCTGCCAATTAGACATTGAGCCGTTGATCACTACCCATTGAGCCTGATGATCTAGCCAGCTTTCTATCCACCTTATAGTCCATTCATCCAATCCATATTTCTTTAACTTGCTGACAAGAATACCGTGAAAGACCGTATCAAAAGCTTTGCTAAAGTCAAGGTATATCACATCCATCACTTTCCCCATATCCACAGAGCTAGTTATCTCATCATAGAAGGCAATCAGGTTGGTCAGACATGACTTGCCCTTGGTGAATCCATGTTAACTGTTCATGATCACCTTCCTCTCCTCCAAGTGCTTCAAAATGGATTCCTTCAGGACCTGTTTCATGATTTTTCCAGGGACTGAGGTGAGGCTGACCAGTTTGTGGTTCCCCAGATTCTCCTTCTTCCCTTTTTTAAAGATGGACACTATATTTGCCTTTTTCCAATTGTCCAGGACATCCCCCGATCATCATGAGTTTTCAAAGATAATTGCCAATGGCTCTGCAATCACATCAGCCAACTCCCTCAGCACCCTCGGATGCATTGCATCCGGCCCATGGATTTGTGAATGTCCAGCTTTTCTAAATAGGCCTTAACCTGTTCTTCCACCACTGAGGGCTGCTCCCCTTCTCCCCATACTGTGCTGCCCAGTGCAGCAGTCTGGGACCTGACCTTGACTGTGAAGACTGAGGCAAAATAAAGCATTGAGTAGTTCCGTTTTTCCACATCATCTGTCACTAGGTTGCCTCCCTCATTCAGTAAGGTTCCCACGCTTTCCCTGACTTCTTTCCATTTTCTTTCTACTTTCTTCTTGTTGCTAACATACCTGTAGAAACCTTTCTTGTTACCCTTCACAAGCCTTGCTAGCTGTAACTCCAATTATGCTTTGGCCTTCCTGATTAAACCCCTGCATGCTCGAGCAATATTTTTATACTCCTCCCTAGTCATCTGTCCAAGTTTTCACTTCTTGTAAGCTTCCTTTTTGTGTTTAAGCTCACCGAAGATTTCTGTTAAGCCAAGCTGGACGTCTGCCATATTTGCTATTCTTTCTGCACATTGGGATGGTTTGTTCCTGCACCCTCAATAAGGCTTCTTTAAAATACAGCCAGCTCTCCTGGACTCCTTTCCCCCTCATATTAGCCTTCCAGGGGATCCTGTCCATCAGTTCCCTGAGGGAGTCAAAGTCTGCTTTTCTGAAGTCCAGTGTCTGTATTCAGCTGCTGTCTTTTCTTCCTTTTGTCAGGATCCTGAATTCTTTAGGATCAGTTCCCTAGGAAGTTTTTAATGGATGTTTTAAAAGGAATTCCATTGAAAATATCTATGTATGAAAGATATAATTATAGTAATTTTCTCCCTCTCCTTAGAGAAAGACAGGGACTGTACAAATTGATATGGAGAGATAGGAGCTGTTTTATCTTTCCATGTGGTGGAAGTCGATACAATAAACACAATCATTAGTCCTAAGTTGAATTATTTGCTAAATATATTACCCTTGATGATACCGGGATATTTTTTCACAATATTTAATTAAGCGTGTATGGATTTCTTCCAAGAATGGCCAAAAAATCCCAAACTAAACAAACAAAACAAAAACCTCATAGTGAGCTTTCAAGCTGCCCATTCAATGATTGTATAGGCCTCCTTCTGTTGGGTTAGACCCTGCAATGGCATTCTAAAAAAAATTAATGCTGGGCACCATCTGGAGTGAAGTTTGCTGAACCAATCCATAATGATCATGAAAAGACCTAGCATGTAGGGGAGGAGTAAAAGGTAATATCAGCCTTATCGTTCAAAATAGCAAATATCTTTGAGAGCTGGTTGATAGAGTAACCCATTCTAGTTTCAGAATTCCCCTATTTCAATGAATCCCCTTCTTCATACTGCCAAATCTTTCTTTTAGCAGCAGGGTATTTCTTGTGGTAATTCTTTTTCTTGTGAATGTCATAGGCAATATTGATCTTAAATCATTGAGAACCCAAATCCTATTATTTCTTAGACAAACTCATAGTTCCATTGAAGTTCCTTAATAGGCTACAATAAGATTTTTAGTAGCTCCTGCCCTATGCACCAAGAAAGCTTCAGTTGAAAGAGATTCTATAATTCTCTTGTAAAAGAGCTGCCCATCTTACCTATAATTTTACCTGAGTGGAATGTACTTAATGGTTTTGTTCTCACAAGCAAGGAGGCAGCTAAATTAAGAATTAGTCAGAGATATTTTGCAGAAAAACCTTCAGACAATCTCAGTCCCAGCCATAGTATTAGTATAACTTTCAGAATAGTCCCATACACCAGCATATCAGGATCGTTTACTATAACTTAATGCAAAGTGCTATAGGAGTATTCAAGTGTTCTCGAGATGTGGAGAAGAAAGACAGAATTATGCTCATGGCTGCCTATAATGGTCCCTTTCTGAAGGGTGCTACTGGAAGAATTGTATTGACCTAGTGGATTAGCACAGATTAGTTTTTGGTTACTTGGTTACTTAGTACTTACATTCCCAAATGAGAAACAAAATGTTTCTCAATGGAACCAACAATAATAGCCAAGGGACAAAATCTAGGCACAGTGTGGAGCCCTAATGCACTGGGGAGATACATATGAAGAAACATATGGATAGACCTATGCTCTTTGTTTGTCCCAAAATGTACTCAGTTCTCTAGATATTCACAGATCTAGAGGGCTGATCCCACACTATCCAATGGAACAATTAGGAAGCCCAGTTTGTAGAAATTTAAGGTATTTCCTAACCCATAGACAGTTGGTGTGTATTTATGGGATGATCTGACTGGAAGACAGAGAGGAGATGAGTGGTTTGACCAAGGCTACAAAGCAAGTCAATGGCACAGCTAAAATTAGAACTTAGGGAAAGGACAGGCTCTTCCCACATTTGTTTATCACAATCTTTGGACCACATTGTGGCCTTTACCCTAAAAGGGTCTTCTGGGTGCTCTCAGGGTGCAAATAAGAAAATGTATATTAATTAGTAAATAATTCCTGGGTCTTGTTCTTTTGTTTCTTTCATTGTGTCTCTACATAGTGTTAACAACCCAGATCATTTATCTACTAACTATTACATAAAATTAACTAAACAACCAGTATATTTAAAACTCATTGTCATCTTATGATCCAGTGTTACAGAATTATTACACAATGGTTCCAAAATATTTGGTTGAATTATATATTTATGTATATATTTCATCTATAAAAATTCTGTACTAGCTTAATTTTAGAAAGTTACTGCCAAGGAGGAAATTGTTAAAATATTTTTAAACATTCTTATTAAATTGGTACTTATTAAACAATCAGAAATGGAAAGAAATTGACAAATAGCATAAGAATGACTTATGTACAAACTGTATCCAGTTTCCAGTTACATAATCAAAACAAAATGGTAAGTTGTTGATGCTTTTCACACACTTAATTTAGAATGACTTCATTTAGAAAAAAAATGTTGCAAAATATTAGTCTTCTGTGTGGACTAATATTATCAGCTATGTATCAGACAAAAGTTAAAAACCTGCAAAGATGTTTGGTCTCTAGTGTTTTGCTACATACAGACAGGGTATAATGAGTTAAAGATGGAGAGAGCCTTATATTTGGGTTTCCTTTGCTTTTGTTGGTTTGTGTTAAAAATTTAACATTACAGAAATGTGTTTTTGTGTATGTAAATATACAGTCTATTCCGTAGCAATGTAATATCAGCTCAACATCAGCTGCTTGAGCTTAACATCAGTAATGAGAGCAATAAAGACCCTTCATGCATATCTTTTGATTCTAATGACACATACCCAACCAATCAGCATTGTGGGAATATCTGCATTAAATATCACGAAATTAGATAAACTGTGTATCTTCTCTTACAGCTTTGAAGATGATATTAGAGAGTGCATGGTTGAAGTAGATTTGCATGTAAATTTGCACAGCTTCAGTAATCTTATATGTGAAGTTGTTTAATGCTTATGAGAAGAAAAATAATGAGGTTTAGAGAATCAATTGGATATTCTGAAATCCAGTTTGAGGGGGTTTCAATTAAAAATAAATAAATGTGCTTTGTTGGGGGCTGAGGTATGGACACTTCACATTTATTTGCATGAACCCACTATCTCTTTCATCTCTCTGTTTCACATCAAGGGTCATAAGAAACATATTGTGTGATCTGCATATGCTTGGTGGTAAAAAAAAAAGAAAAGAAAAAAGGTCATCTGTGGCAGAAACCTGATACTGCAAACACAAGTAGTCCTTAACTCATCTGAGCAGCCCAGTTAAGTCCAATGGAGGAGTACTTAAGAGCTAGATCATGCCTTCTCAAGGCACACCCCAGAGAAAAAAAAAGGGGACTGTAATGGTGCGAGACTCATAAGAACGGCCGTACAGGGTCAGACCAAAATTCCATCTAGCCCAGTATCCTGTCTACCGACAGTGGCCAATGCTAGGTGCCCCAGAGGGAGTGGACCTAACAGGCAATGATCAAGTGATCTCTTTCCTGCCATCCATCTCCATCCTCTGACAAACAGAGGCTAGGGACACCATTCCTTACCCATCCTGGCTAATAGCCATTAATGGACTTAACCACCATGAATTTATCCAGTTCTCTTTTAAACGCTGTTATAGTCCTAGCCTTCCCAACCTCACCCCTGCAGCGCCTCCTGCTGGTCATCCAGGGAATTAGCCTTTCCAGCTCTGGAACGCCCTCTGCAGGCCGGTGTCCCGCTTGCCGCTGGCCCCCATGTCCCTCCCAGACCCCGGTGCCCTTTACCCAGGGGTTCTGCCCACCGCACCATCCCCCAATCTGGGTCTCCCCACTCAGGGGAACCTCCAACCCCTTATCCCCACCTTGCCTCAGTGGCTACTGCCAGTCACCATCTAGCCCCCGCTCACTGGGGCAGATTGCAGTCTGTAAAGGCCACCCATTATTGGCAAGGGGGGGTTGGACCTGCTGCCTTGGCCTACCCTGCGCTGCACCCCTGCAACCCTAGTACCCTTCCTGGCCTTTCATCAAAGGCCTGCAGCCTGGGGGGTTGCCAGGCTGGAGCTCCCCAGCTCCTCTAGCCTTCCCCTAGCCCTGCTCCACTCTTGGTACCCTGCTCAGCTCCCAGGCAGCCAGGTCCTTCTCTCTCTATGGCCAGAGAGAGACTCTCTCTGAACTCCTGGCCCACAGCCTTTTATAGGGCTAGCTGTGGCCTGACTGGGGTGTGGCCCCAGCTGAGGCTGTTTCCGCAATTAGCCTAGGTTTTTCTCTTCCCAGAGCAGCCCTCTCCCCGGGCTCTTTTAACCCCTCCGGGCAGGAGTGAGGTGACCACCCTGCTACAGGGACATGCAGAGTTGCACCGTCCCAGAGTTCTGGGAAGCATTCTGCCTCCTGGAGCTCCTCAGTACACAGAGGGAGCACACCCAGTACTACACCCTTTGTGGGTGTAGCTTGCTCCCCCTGCAAATCTGTTCCACTCTCTGGGAGAATGTACAGATGTGAGCTTTCTTTTCCCACTTTGGGGTTCTATGTACCTCCAAGGCAACAGGGACGGTGCAATTCCTATGCTCCCTGACAAGCAGAGTGCACATGGGAGAGCTCTATGCCATTTCTGACAAGCTGTGCATCCATTTAAGGGCCAATCAGAATCTGGCTTTAGACAAGGAAGCATTCTTCCCACATGAGCAAACGTTCAATATCATGCCCTAGATCTTTTTGACCTTGCATGGTTTAGGTGACTCTTTACAAACTTATTTCCGCAAAAGGTATAGACCATTTCTGCTCAACAGAGTATTACTGAAGAGCTTTTTTTACATAAAACATTTATTAATTCCATGTACTATTCAGCCTCTTTTTAAATTAGCTACAGCTGAAAGATAGGTCTCAGAGAGACTTTTACATAGACTGTAGATTATTATTAGGTACATTCTACTTCTTGGACTAATTTCCTTAAATTTTGTTAATTTAAAACAATTAAATAAGAATTCTCATTCATGTTACTCTCCAATATATTACTGTACAACTATTTAAAAAGAAAAAAATAAATTTAAAAAATAAATCCATCTTTGTACCACAAAGAGCTCTGCAGGAGCAAGGCCTGCTACACGAACCCCAGTAGAAAAAGGTCTAAGGAATGTATTATGAGATCATTTACCCTACAGAACTCAGTGACTGCTACGGGGAGTTGGGTGAGCTCTAAAACTGATCAACCTGGGTGACTGGTAATGAGAAGAGGCTTGCTTATACTGGAGATAAAGTGGAAAAAAGTAATTGGAAATCAAATCTGAGACAAAGATACTGATTAAAACAAAGATTGCAATGGCAAGAATTGTAGAGTGATAACTAAGAGAGCTAGAAGAGAGCTTCAAATGTGAGGATACTGAGTGTGCTATGTGGTAAGGACCTGCTGTCTTCCCAGACTGTACATCACTGTCTAGTTCCTCCTAAAACAACAAGTTAAGGAGTTAAGTTAAGGAGAATCCAATTTTGAAGGGAGGTGTTATAGAATTCCTTCCAGGTCTGAATAGGCAAGTCATCTTAAAAGTGGAACCATCTTTGAAATCTATTGAATTCTAGGTACAGAGACTTTTTTTTAAACGAAGTCACCTTGAGAAAACTGAGTCAAGTACTCCATTTTTTGCCTGAGGCTTTCCACTTAATAACTAGCTGATTTAGTTTTCAGGAAAGGCAGCATTTGTGCTTTTTCAAATTATGTCAGTCAGAGGCAGGTTTTCACTAAGATGCACAGTGAGGAATATTTATTAGTCAGTGCCCATACTCCCTCCATATGATCTCTCCCTTCCATCAATACTTCCATTCCCTCCTTTTCCCCCACTCTTACTAGTCATGTGGTCTACCATTAAGAAATGACATGGAAGGAGGTGTTTATTCATTTCAATAAAGGCCATCAATTCCACAATGCTATATTTTATGGAACCTGCTATGCTAAATTGCTGCTCAGAGTAAAGTTTTTAGACGGACAGCTCAAGCATTTTATTGTTAGAGCTGGGTGAATAACAAATTTTTCAGTTCAGCTGCAGTTCTGAGAAATCAGTGGGGAAATTGTTTTTGGTTGAACCATATCTGAAAATTGTAAGATTTTTTGGTGAATTGAAAATATCTATTTTGAGTCTGTCTCAGAGCAGAGTTTCAAACCTAGGTCTCCCGCATGCCAGGGAAGCATCCTAATTGCTAAGATAGGGGGAGCAGCAAGAGCACTCCCAACACTGCCTTCTCGGGCTGTTTTGGGATTGACTGAACCGATTTATGTAAGTTTTATGAATAATTTGTGGTGAACCAAAACAGCACTTTTTTGTCAAATAAACTATTTGTCCAAAAAATGTCATGCAGATCTATTTATAACTCTGAAAGAGAACTGGGCAAGATCCCTACTGAGATGCCAGTTCAGTGAAGGGTTTGTACCTGCAGAAACAAGAATAACATTCTGCAGATATCCATCCATGTATATCAGAGCACACCTATGACCCCACAGCTGAGAGAGGTGCTAGAATGCTTAATTTTAGAATCCTACTAGGGCTTTCCCTCCTGTGTTGCCTTTATTGGGCATGAGTGCCCATTAAAAGCATTTAGAGGTACAGATATTTTGTAATGTTCCCCCTCAGATCACAGGCCAGAGACCTAGTTTGAAAATATTTCTGCACCCTTCCCAAGTGAGAGTAGACACCTACACAAGTATTCTTCAAATTACCAATTTGTTTGTGACCGTGATTGAGGTGAATGTTCATAACAGACAGAACATTGGTGATCCTTTCACTGAAATAGATATTATTGTATATGACACATTCATTGAATAATTTCCATTAATTTGTTAAAATAAAAATCTGTTTTACAAATTCACAGACAGAAAAAGAGCAAAATTAATTAAATAAAGTATTAGCTACTAATAACACACCCCTAATTATAGTTAGAATATGTTTCTTCACATAGCTCTGCTGGTTGTATCTCATTTCGGTTCTACAGAATCTCTGCATTCACAGCCTTTGCCTTTCCTATACATAATGTTCATTGAAAGCTGGTTATTTTGCATTGGATATGTTGCACGTACCGGCATATATTAAAACAGGAAGGCAATATCTTACAGGACTCATTTTGTATACCATTTCTCTTTAATCTTCATTACCTATCTAACTAATGTTCAGATGTCTCATATCTCTACCGTTCTTTTTGTTTGCCCCTCAGGAGGTCTTTTTCCTGAGTTTCTGTAACTAATGCATGTCTACCTTAAAGAAATGACTGTTTTAAAATACACAAAAAGAATGGTTCTCAAGGAATTTAGGGGGGGAAAGCAAAGATTGTCTTGTCACTTAAACCATCATCAATCAAATTATCAGATCACTAATATCATTTGGATAGTCTTCTTTAAGAATGCAATATACTAAAGGACTAACCAACTTTATTTGCTTTTAGACTTATTGGAATATTGGTCTCGTTGTGCAACCTTAACAAGCCAGCCAGGAACAGTAAACCATTACCTTGATGAAAATATTCATTTCAACTCTTCACAACAATGAAACTGAGAGGAATTCATCAGGTGAACAGCAGTGCTGTGAATATATACTCATGTGAATAGGTTCAAAGTCATGTGTCACAGAGTCAAACTGCATAACCTGACAGGTATTGAAAGAGGCTAATTAATCACCTCCAGCATCTGTTAAGGCAAAATATATTTTCTTTAGTCTTTCAGCAGGGAGTTTCTGCTTCCTGCAGTCCTCCATATCATGCAGTGTTCAGAGTCATTAACATGACAATAGTCATACCAATCCAGGGAAACAAAGAAGACAGATTACTACTGGATTTGAGACCTCATCCAAAGCCCACTGAAGTCAATAACTTCAATGCACTTTGGATCTGGCCTTAATTGTGGCTGCCTGTGCATGGCCAATCTGGGGAAGAAAAGTAGAGGGCGTGTGCAGGAGGCAATGTTCACTGAGTACGATATGGGAATTGGCTTGCTCGTTTGGCAGTGTTCTGTGTCCCCCAATGGCTATTGTTGGTGATCAATTTCCTGTCTTTCTGCCAGAACTCAGAGACCAGTGCTGGGGGAATGCATGCTACTCTTTTTATTTCATAGATGTAGGAAGTGCTGCCACTCAACATATTTCCTGACCCCCAAGCCATTGGTTTATGGTAGAATGTCTTAGCTCCCAGTGGTATTGAGAATATGATTTTACTGAAGGGTACACAAGAAGAATTTGACTCGTGTTCTGTGTTGCACTGTTAATGAGCAGAGAACTGATTCTGAAGGGCTGGATGACCCCGCCATCCACATACACTCCCATTAGAAAAGTTGTCAGCAATGGAAAATTTAAGATAGGTCTTTCTTAATCACTCCAGGGACCATTTATTTCACACTCCTCAAGAAAACTTCACAAGGTGGTTGAAAGAGGGAATTGTAAAATGTTATCTGTTATGTGTGTGTTAATTAAGTATATGAATGTAATTTCATGGGTTTGTACTCTTCTTAACCCTCCAATGCTTTGTATACATTAATATTTAGCGCACTATGAATTTACCTATAAATTAAAATAATATTGTAATGTGTTCCTCCTTGTTGACTCTGGGTTTTTTAATTCAAATTGTATTGTGTTTGTTTCCTTTTATATGTTTATGAATTAAGATAGTAAGTACGTTAGCTTGGCTCTGTTTCTGTATGTTTTAGAAACAAAAAACAAAACCCAGGTTAGAGAGATGCAGCTTCCATAGGATTTTTGTTCATTTTTAAATGAATGAATGAATGATTTTTTTAAAACAAAACTTAATTCTGAAACATAGAAATAAATTATGTTTCATCTCACAGGTTATGTCAAATTTAAATGGCAAATTGCCACTCTCAAACTGGAATCCAGCCAGTAAAGATAATAATCTTTACTACCCCTCATTACAAACAAAACACCTAAGCTTTGGGTCAGGATAGAATTCCTGATATTTTGGGCTATTTGTTACCCAGTAAAATTTGTCAACAGAAAATCTAGTTGCTGTAATTAGTTGTATAATAAAATAATGCTGTCCACTCTCAGAGAACCTTTCATCAGAGCTGAGCTGAAATTGAGACAGTTAACCAATCCTTACAACACCAATGAGAGACAATTTCACAGATGGATATACTGAGGAACATATAAGATACAGATACAGAAAGCAACATTCTTGGTAAAGGTCACTGTCACTAAATGATTGAGCCAGGAACAGAACAGAACCCAGGAATTCCAAATCTCAGTCTCCTGCTCTGAAGCTTATCTGAATCTTTCACTGGTATAATAAAAAATGGGATAAGGGAATGTGGCCAAACCAACGACATAAAGCCAGAAAGCTTTATTTTTTTAATCTTTTTTTCCATGAATCAAATCCCTTTTTTCCAATGATGGACCCAAGCACCTGTTATTCTAGAAAACTTACCCCTGTGGAACAATACTATGAGTTCTTGGATAAAGAACTTCTGGTGATCAAGACTGACTTTGAAGAGTGGCAACATTACTTAGTAGGGTCCAAGTGTTTACCAACAATAAAAACCTGGAGTACTTTCTTAGGGCCACAGTCTGAACCAAAAGCAGCACCAGTGGGCCTTGTTCTTGTCGCAATTCAACTTTACCATTACATACAGACCTAGGGCCCAAAATGGCAAGGCTGATGCCCTGTCTCAAAAGGAAGAATATGGCACCAACCTGCAAGGCCTCCACCAGGAACTAACCCACATTCTCAAGCCTGAAATTTCCTCAATGCAGCCCCCTGCCAGAATGTATTCACACTAATCCATTCTGCCTCTGCCTCGGGGATTCTCCCCAATGAGCTGTCCAATATAAACAAAGAGCCACATCTTACCCAAGCAGGAATCACATTCAGGAATGACCATCTTTACATTCCCACATATCCTGCAAGAGTGATGGTCCTACAGTTATGTTATGACTTTGTATGCTTTAAGACCCCGTGGCTGGTGTCCCACTTCTTCTGATAGCCCCAAATGCAGCCCACAATTCAACCATTCATTGTTTCCTGTGATGTGTGCACCTGTGTCAAGGCACAGTGCCACAAACCCTGCAGTCTTCTCCAACTTCTGTAAACCCTGTCCAGATTCTGGGTGGCTATCCCTTGGCTGTTGTCATGAAACTACTAAAATCCAACGGTCATGAGATCTTGACTGTGGTAGACCACTTTACCAAGATGGCCCACTTCATTCCCTGGTCATTCGGTCTACTCTCCACTGAGGAAACCACCCAGCTATGGATAATCCACATAGTCCATCTCCATGGTCTCCCGGATCATGTTGCCTACCATCAAAGGCCACAATTCATTTCCTGATTCTGGCATGAAAACCCTATGTTTACTGGTGGTCTGCACACACATCTCCTCCTCCTACCAACCCCAGTTGAGTAGCCAGACAGAGTGAATAGTACCTGTGCTATTTCAATTATTACCAGGCTTATTGGCTCTCATTTCTGGCCTACACAGAGTTTGTGTATAACAACACAGACCATGGATCCATGAGTCAAAGTCCTTTTTTCCAGTGATGGTTACCTCTCCCAATTTCATCCAAAACTACCCACAAGCTCCTCTAACCTGACCACTTTAGATTGGCTACAACAAATCTATCAAATAAAAGCAAAAACAGACTTCAGATGGTATATGTTTAGTGTTGTCACCACAGCTACACCCATTCAGTGGGTGAACAAAATATGGCTCTTGAGAGAGCATGGAAAGACCCTCTGATAAACTTGACTAACAATTCCTTGGCCCCTGTCTAGTCACAAATTAAACTGGTTACCTGCAAGCTCCACCTACACTGATCCCTTAGAATTCACCAGGGTTCCAGGTATCTCTTCTAAAACCCACTCAGCGAACTCATTACCCCATAAGACCCAACTAACCCCTGCCAGTGTGGATACAGGACCATGAGGAATACACCATTCACTAAGTCTTAGATTCCAAACTTAAACTAGGGGTGGGGAGGGATAGCTCAATGGTTTGAGCATTGGCCTGCTAAACCCAGGGTTATGAGTTCAATCCCTGAGGGGGCCATTTAGGGATTTGGGAATTTAGTTGGGGATTACAACTGCTTTGAGCAGGGGCTTGGACTAGATGACCTCCTGAGGTCCCTTCCATCCCTGGTATTCTATGATACATGCTGGTATTTAATTGGCTACAGCCCAAATGGGTGCACCTGGGAGCTGGAAGAAAATGTACACACACCTGTGCAGGTACAAGCCTTCCATGAGAGCCATCCTGAGAAGTCCAGCCAGCATTCCTAGGGGAGAAGGTGATATCAAGACCCATGGATCTTGAACCTGGGTCTGCATGGTTCCTGGTGGGGGGCAGAGGATGCTCCAATCCTCCTCCTGGGTAATATCAGTTAGAACCAGATTCCTTGAAGCCCACCTCAGATAAGTGGGTTCAGCTTTTGGCCCTGATTGGTGAAACACTGGATCACCCGATTGGCCTGCTGCCCCCTACTTAAGCCAGAAGGAGGAACAGGCAGCTATCTGTACAACTGAGTTCTACCCTGCTTTGGACTGTTCACCCACCACTACCTAGTTTTGTCTCTTAATCCTAATTTCTGGTATCTGACTCTCAGTTCCTGTGCTCAGCTCATCTCCTGAGTCTGACATCCTGGTTTCTTGAATCATCCTGATTCCTGGTATCTGATTCTCGGTTCCTGACCTTGTGGTTCTGAAACCCGCAGGCATGGGGACCTGGCCCCCCTCCCTATGCTATCCACTAGGTCTGACTACCAAGGGCCCAGCCCTGACAGTCATGTTTTGTCAATTTTCTGTGGAAGTGGAGGCTAGTGGAGGGTTTGAAGAGAGAGTAAAAGGTGGTGAAAAGGTGGCTGAGATTGCTGGCAGGAAATTCAATTAAATTGGAGAAGCAGAGTTGTCTCTGTGTATATCCTCACATTACTGAAGTTTAAGCTTGAAATGACAAAAGTCTGGAAACCTGTTTGAAGGTCTACACTAGAGAGAAGGTTGCACTCCACTCATCAGACAATATGAAAAACATTGTCTTTCTATCTCCTAAGAAGTTTCTCCTCATCCCTGGAAGACATGGATATCGATGCAAAGGTAAATGTGATCATAGAATTCTTTCCCATTTACTACATTCAATACTGTCATCTAAAGTAGATTTCACTTGAAAAAAATACTGTATGTAGATCACTGAAGCTACTCAAATTACTCAGCTATTTTGCTTTGCCATCCTAAGCATATGTAGGCCATCATGATCTGTCACAATTTGGAGGCTAAGTGACTGAGGCTAAAATCTCAATTCACTGCACATTGCAAAAAAGCTTAAAACTCCTTCTTATTCATGTCTCCACTCGTTACCCTTCACTTGAATAAGCAATCATTTAAACAGTACAATCAGCAGAATGAAATACATACTGGTACATTCTGTATCTATTCCCTTCTCTCTATTATCGATGTTGCTAGAAACAGTTTGTATTGTTATCCTTTACTCGTTATTTCATTTGACTACACATCTAGTGTACTTTTCAATGTATTAATATTTACTTCTGCTAATGTTATGATCTTCCTGTTAAATAGCATTGAGTCAGACTTAATAAATACTTGTACACTTATGTAAAATTCTCTTTCAAAACTCATATAGGCTCCATTGTAGTTTTCCTTCAAAATCGAGATTGCTCCAAAGACAATATAAATTCTCAGGGTGAAATCCTGGCTCAATTGAAGTTAATGGGAGTTTTGCCATTGAACTCAGATGAACTAGGATTTCACTTTCAGATGTCAGGGGAGAAGCTGACCACAGTATCATGGAGGTTAAGAATAAACTACCACTCTATGCAAGTAATTATCCACTATGGTGCTTTAGGTAATTGCTTTGTGTATTTTGGAACTCCACAAAATTGTCTCTAGTGTCATGAACACGCCATATATTCTTACATAAACTCATAGGCAATAATAGCCTAGCCTAGGGCAAGATTCTGATATGCTTACTCCATTAACTTCAATGGAACTATTTGATAGTCGGATACTACTCAAGGTGAATAAGAGTGGCAAAAACTGTAAGTGAGCTGTTTGTATTGCAAACATTTGCTGTGGTTGGGGTCATTAAAATTTGTTAGTGAAATTGGAGCAATTCTGAGGGGCGAAAGGACTCAAACATAGAAGTGTGCAAAGCTTCAGCCAGGAGGATTCATGTGAAAATTCCCATAGCAGCAGCAAGAGCAATCACTTTCTCCATCTCTACTGTCACTACATAGGCCATGTGCACTGGAGGACTGCACACAATCCTGAGTTCCATTCCCAACTTCAACAGTGTTTTAATAATATTTCCCCCTATATCATAGTTGAGAATCATAATTCAGTGATGCTTCACAATACTTTTATGCAACAGGTACACTTATTCTTATTTTGCATATGGGGAAATGGAGTCTTGGAAAGAAGTACCTCGCCTTGTCCAGAAAGTCTAATACAGTCCGAGAATGCCAACTGACATGAACAGTTAATTTAACTTCCCCCAGTGTCAGAAAACTGAATCATTCCTACCCATGCAAAAAGACATACAAGAAAAAAAATGGAAAATAAACCTCTATATGATCAGGTATGTAGAAAACTCAGTTCAGGGAGAGATTAGAAATGATGGATAAAGGGGAATTACCACAATATCCAAAATAGACAGAACCTAAGAGTTCAAAGTCAGAACCTCATATATCTTGTGCCATCTGTTATGCATACCAGTTGTCTTTCCAATACTAGCAAAATAGATTGCTCAGCAATCTTGTTGCCTTTGGTTTCCCTGCCACCACAGTCTTGTCTTCACTAACTTTTACACAGGTTTCCCTTCCCCATGGTGCAGAGTCAGTGACTGATTTTTTTCTTAGGCAATGCTGGAAAGAATAAAGCCCCTAATAATGGCACAGCATATAGTCTTTGAAATGTAGTGCACTTCTCCTAAATGGATTTATTGACTTGTAATTTTCTGTCAGCACCATAGTTATTGTCACAAAGTAAGTGCATGTTCATGAATACCTTTGGTCAGATCATTTTGGGGACTTTTCTACTTGTGTCTGTGCCAGGGGTCTGGCAAGAAATTGGGGGATTCTGTAGCCCAGTTTTGTCAAGCAGTGTCCCAGCCCATTAAAAATTCACCATTTTTGTTGTGAATACTCTGGCATGCAAGCTTAAAATTAGCCTTCTATGAATATTTGTTCAAATAAAAACATGATCACAGTCACTTGAATAGACATAGAAAGCAAACACCAAACGGGTTCTCTAGCACAATCAACATGAATTCATTGCTGTCATCAGAATTAACAGTCCTGGAATTATCTTTAAATATACTTTTCAATTACTTCTCTATACTGCTCCCTCACCTAAAATGTTCTCAATGCAGGATGATAATAATGCACCAAATAATGCACCACTTGTGTAAGTATAAGAGTTGAACTATCATTGGAGTCCTCTATAGTGCCATCATGTCAGTGTTCTAGCCTAGCCAATAACAGCACATGATATCTAAAATGCAGATGATCAAACTAACAATATTAACAAAGGAAATGCAAAAAAATCAGAAGATCAAATATTTGTAGATTTTAATTAATGAAGTCATGATATGTAACAATATATAAGATGAGAGTGGAATTTATTATGCAAATTATTGTTAGCAAATTCAGTAAGAGGGTGTGAATGAAACCTACACTGACTTCCCACAGTCATCCAATTATGTCTGAGACGTCATACAATTCTTACCAGTGAAAATAAAAGTTTGGATTGGGGAAGATGGTTAGGGACCCTTACTATTTCAATTTTATATCAGTTAATTGTAAAGGCGGTGTCTGATTCCCTTGGTGTCTCAGCATTTACTTCCGTGTGAAGTGAATTAGCATCAGATCAGTAGTAATCCATTCTGCTCACTATGAAATTTGTAAGGATTAAGTCCATTAATATCTTGAGGCATTCAGATATAAGGTTGGTGATAGCAATGTAAATAGCTAGATAAGGATAAATGACTTTACAGGATAAGTGGCAGTGGAGAATCAGGCCCAGAGAATGAAGTTCCTACTGGTGCAGTGATCCCAGGTCAATAGGACCACTCAGAAAAGCAATCTGTGCACCCAGAAATCACTGCATAAGCAATAGGTTTCTTTAAAAATGGTCATACTCATCCAAGCAGACTGCATTAGTGATCATCGGTACTTTTATAAATGATTGTACCATGAATTATCCCAAGTCTACTTCCTGGGATGACAGCCAGTATGACGTGTAGTTTAAATAGACCCAAATGGAGACTGAGGCTAAGTGAATCTGATTTAATCATACTTACTGTTGAAAAGTAATAAAATTGGATTGAGTGTGCCCCCTTTTTCCCCAATGTTTGCACACTGGGTCATCTGAATATATCAAAATGGAAAGGAGTCACCCAGAGGACATTACTACATCATTTTTGGTCCACATTTCAATGAATTAAAGAAGTTAAAGGTTGGCATCTGTCATCAGGATGCTGTAGTCTACTCCATTCATGTTCTTTAGCAAAGTCAAAGGCCAAACATTGAATATACATTTTTTTTCTAATTGAATTTTAAAACTATACAGCTTAATGAAGTCACTGAAGTGCATACAATCATATTATCCAATGCTTCTGGAAAGCTTTAGCTCATTTTGCCTTATAACTAAAGAAAAAGTGTGTTTGTCGTAAGAGTAATAAACATAGGTAATTATGCATAATTATGGAGATTAGGTTCCAATTAAGGTTCAAGTTCCGTAATAAGAGCATCGAAACATCTTTTTACATTTTTAGTGGCACTAATGAATACTAAGGTAACTCAAGTAAGAGCATTCTTATGGTTATAGGCAGAAAGATTTTTAGATCCAGGTGGTTTACATGCACTGTGGTGTTTTAGAGCACTAAGGCTATGTCTATACTATGGACCTGACCGACAAAAGTTTTGCTGACAAAAGTGCTAGTGTAGACAAAGTCTAAGTTTTAAAGGGCATACTTCCTTTCGCTTCAGCACTTTTCCTATAGCAGCATCACAGAGCAGAAAAAGAGTTTTTATATCATACAGCAACACTCTGTTAGCCACTTTGAAAGTGGCAAAATAAAAAAATCTGTTTTGCATTTGATAGAAGAAATTGAAGTGTTTTTTTTCCATTCCAGTCATTTGTACATTTGCCTGTTCTGCTATGCTAAAATTTGATTTGAAATCTTATTCTATGTGAACTCCTTTCCATCATTTTACATACATTGCGGTAATTAACTAGAAATAGTTCACATTTTGTTTGATTAATACAAGAAATTGGTGTAATTCACCATGCTAAATGTCAGTTATCCTCCAGGGATTGGGCTGGGGCAGAAAGAATGTCAAGAGCACAGAAATACTAGCACACAATTCACAATTTCATAAACAAGCTCACTTTTTGCTATATGCTTCATATCAGCCACACACAGTGTATGCAGTGTTTGAGTTAATGATTTTGGGGAGGCGTAACTGAGAACACTTGCCCTCCTAAAACCTCTTCATCAAGCAACCCACTACACAGGGGCTGAACGTGCTGCACCCTCCTATAGGATGCTTAATTTAAGTCCCTACCACGGGGCCCCAAATGGGTAAAGGATAATATAAAACAATATCATGTCTCATACAGGTAACATAGATCAGTGTATGTTCAGCATAGCTGGAAGCAAGGGGTTTGCAGAAGTTTTTTAGAGGCAAATTAGGGTAATTAACATATTAAGTTTATTGTATACAGCATAGTCAGAGAAACAGAAAAAAGTGGAAAAAATGGACATGTAACTGTGATACAAGAGAAGTTTCAGTATGTATGTAAGCATGATTCACAGCTTTGTAGCCTATGAGCTTTAAAGCTGCTTTCATATAAATCAAAGGAAAAATTACAGCCGAACCAGGTGAGAATTCATTCTGAAGCTAGGGTGTGGGGAAACCAATACTCAAATGGAATAATTAGCAGGTATATCATCAAGAACCTTCACCTACCCTACACACTACATGTCCAAAAGTTTGGAATCTTCAAACCAGTGTCTCTTATTGAAATAGGTCACTAACCCTCAATGAACCACAATCAATAAATGGTTGTGTCATAAACAAGTTAGACTTTCACAAATGATCATTTATGGTTTAATTATCCATATATTAGCCATCTGCTATTTTACTGGCTTTATTCATTTGCAGGGCATCATGGACTAAAAGATCTGCTACTCTTATACTGGCACTCTTCACATGAAAAGTGATTAATATCATATCATTTTCTGTCCACTCTTCATGAGATGCTCACATTGCAAAAAGAAGTTAAAATAAATAAACAGTGATCCCTGTAATATTAAACTATGCCATAGCTCCCTCCATCCAGAGTCACTGGTGTATTCTAAACCATGGTTTTCAACCTTTTTTTCTGGGGACCCAGTTGAAGAAAATAGTTGATGCCCTCGACCCAGCGGAGCTGGGGATGAGGGGTTTGGGGTATGGGAGGGGCTCAGTGCTGGGGCAGAGGGTTGGGGTGCAGGGGTGAGGGCTGTGGGGTGGGGTGGGGAATGAGGGGTTCAGGGTGTGGGAGGGTGCTCTGGGCTGGGGCAGAGGTGTGGGAGGGGGGCAGGGGATGAGGGTTTGGGGTACAGGAGGGTCTCCAGGTATTGTGGGGGCTCAGGGCTGGGGCAGGGGATTGGGGCGCAGGGTTGCGGCACGGACTTACCTCTGGCGGCTCCTGGTCAGCAGTGCAGCTGGGTTGCAGAGGCAGGTTTCCCACCTGTCCTGGCACCACAGACCGCACTGTGCCCTAGAAGTGGCCAGCCACAGGTCTGGTTCCTAGCTGGACCTGTGGCTGGCCGCTTCCGGGGCACAGTGCGGTCTGTGGTTTCCGGCCAATGGGAGTGCGGAGCCAGTGCTCAGCGCGGGGGCAGCGCACGGAGCCCCGTGGCCCCCTTACCTAGAAGCTGGATCCACTGCTGGCCGCTTCTGGGATGCAGCACAGTGTCGGAAAAGGTAGCACTAGCCCGCCTTTGCTGGGCAGTACTGCACGGTTTGAAAAACACTGTTTTAAACAATGCTTATCTCTATCTAACCTGTAAGCCCATGTATTTGTTCTACCATACAATGAACTCTCATTGCTAGATGAACCCAGAACCAGACTAAGGCACATGATGACATGGTGCTGTTCTAGCCCCGCCCACACACCATGACATGGAATGGCAGTGGGAGGGGACTCCCTCCCATGGAGAAAGGGAGCAGTATGCCTTATTCTTCCTTCACCAGGAGTGGCAGCAGACCCTTACCAAGGAAAAGCAGGTGTGGCAGCAGCAAGCTCCCCCAAGCACACTCGGCAGCTGGGGTGGGTAAGCCAAATTAAATGACACTCTTTCCCCTGCCACCACATACAGTGTTCTCTTCTTAGGATGGTATTGGTGGGGTCCCCAAGAGCAATGGGTTATGGTGTTAAATTCACGGCGTAGATCAGCTATCTCATTGCTATTATTGCAGGGTCTCTGCACACTCAGGCAGACATCTCTGCACTGGTTATGATTGAGTAACACTTATTTATTTATTTATTTATTTTGCAATCTTGGGGATTTTAAATTATTTTTTTTAAATGAAAGCTGAGATTCTTTTGTAATCAAATGATTCCTGTTATTGGAGCCCTGGACAGGCACCTGTAACTCCCATACTTTAATCCGGTCCTGAGGTACCAGAGTGATTAGAAGCAAGTTTGCCTTACTACCAAGATGACTATGGGCCTGGAGACTTGGCCTTTACCTAATGTTGGTGCACTTGGGTGAAAATATCAAAGAGTGAAGTAATTTGTTAGTTATGGAGGTTTTAATTGACTATGGCCTCCAATCATACCAAAGGGGTTCGCCTAAGTGGTGGGTGCAGCTTTTTGTCCTATTTTCAACATAAGCTAACAGTTTCCTTCTCTCACTTGTGTTTTCTCCTGAGAGCATCACTGGGGCTTAGAGAAGGAAACCACTCTGCTTGAGCCAGTTCCCACTGAACACATATGTGGTAACATATGTGAGGGGAAAGACTGATCCAGTACAAGGCCTTAGTATCATTAATAGCCTTAAAGGGAGTCTGGTATGCAAGGTCATTGACAGATATGAAGCACACTGGCAAAGAATGGTGTTCCTTGCTTTGTAGCTGAATTGAGAACTAAAGGGTAGCTGTTAAAATGTCAACCTATGCTTCTCTTGCTTCTTTTTCTTCTACTTTATAATTCTTTCATTGTCTGATTTTCTTTTTGCAGAAGAAACATGCCATGTATCATTTTAACTGTTTTTTCCCTGTATTTCATCTGTTAATTTTTTTGGACTGTTTCATTAAGCCCATGCTTAATTTTAGGCATGTATGAATTTTAATCTGTTTGAATTCAGTGGAACTATGCACATACGTAAACTTAAGCATGCATGTAATTCTTTGCAGGCTCAGGGCCTAATTTTGTTATATCAGTTTCTATAGAAGAGCCAACAGCAGGCCAATGTGACATGCCTGACTGGGGAGAACATAATAGAGTGAGATAATGGTTGGTTATACTGGGACATACAGTACCAGGCAATAAACTGCCTGTAGCTCCCCCAAAAATGTTTCCCTCAGGGAATCCCTCCATTTTAACAGCTACCATCTGTTTCTATTTTCAGCTACAGAGCAAGGGATAGCAGCCTTTCCCAGCCTGCTTCATATCTTTCAATGTTCTCCGTGCAGATTTTCCCTTTATCTATTGGAGGCTGTGGAAAGGTGTTGTTCTTTGTACTGGCTCACTCGCCAGATGACAATATCTCAATGGTAGTGCAACATCCCACCCAATGTTCACTGCCCATCTCCAGAGGCTAAAAAACCCAACTATCATAGAAAAGTAGCTGGAGTCCCAGAATTCAGTCTCTATGGATTTTCAGCAAGGATTGCACAGGATCAACCTCCCCCCATTTAAGTCCCAAAAGGAACTAAAGACATGAACTTAATTAACAATTATTAAAATCTTATGAAAAAGAGACATAATAATAATAACTTAATGTTTGCAACATAACATGGTTATTTTATAATCCACTTACATTATACAGTTACTCATAAACATAAATAAAGAAAACAAATTACATCTAAACAGGTCAAGTGTCAGAGGGGTAGCTGTTTTAGTCTGGATCTGTAAAAAGCAACAAAGAGTCCTATGGCACCTTATAGACTAACAGATGTATTGGAGCATAAGCTTTTGTGGGTGAATACCCACTTCGTCAGACGCATGTGGTGGAAATTTCCAGAGGCAGATATAAATATGCAGGCCAGAATAAGTCTGGAGATAACGAGGTCAGTTCAATCAGGGAGGATGAGGCCCTCTTCTAGCAGTTGAGCGTGAAAACCAAGGGAAGAGAAACTGCTTTTGTAGTTGACTAGCCATTCACAGTCTTTGTTTAATCCTGAGCTGATAGTGTCAAATTTGCAGATGAACTGAAGTTCAGCAGTTTCTCTTTGGAGTCTGGTCCTGAAGTTTTTTTGCTGCAGGATGGCTACCTTTAAATCTGCTATTATGTGTCCAGGGAGGTTGAAGTGTTCTCTTACAGGTTATTGTATATTGCCATTCCTAATACCTGACTTGTGTCCATTAATACTTTTACATAGAAATTGTCCAGTTTGGCCAATGTACATAGCAGAGGGGCATTGCTGGCACATGATGGCATATATTACATTGGTGGATGTGCAGGTGAATGAACTGGAGGTATTGTGGCTGATATGGTTAGGTCCTGTGATGGTGTCGCTGGTGTAAATATGTGGGCAGAGTTGGCATCGAGGTTTGTTGCATGGATTGATTCCTGAGTTGGAGTTACTATGGTGCGGTGTGTGGTTGTTGGTGAGGATATGTTTAGGTTGGTTGGTTGTCTGTGGGCGAGGACTGGCCTTCCTCCCAAGGCCTATGAAAGCGAGGGGTCATTGACCAGGATGGGTTGTAGATCGCTGATGATGCATTGGAGAGGTTTTAGCTGAGGACTGTACGTGATGGCCAGTGGAGTTCTATTTGTTTCCTTCTTGGGCTTGTCTTGCAGCAGGAGGCTTCTGGGTACACGTCTGGCTCTGTTGATTTGTTTCCTTATTTCCTCGTGCAGGTATTGTAGTTTTGAGAATGCTTGGTGAAGATTTTGTAGGTGTTGGTCTCTGTCTGAGGGGTTGGAGCAAATGCGGTTATACCTCAGTGCTTGGCTGTAGATGATGGATCGTGTGGTGTGTCCGGGATGGAAGCTGGAGGCATGAAGGTAGGCATAGCGATCAGTGTGTTTTTGGTATTGGGTGGTGTTAACGTGACCGTCACTTATTCGTACCATGGTGTCTAGGAAGGGGACTTCCCATGTAGATTGGTCCAGGCTGAGGTTGATGGTGGGGTGGAAGCTGTTGAAATTGTGGTGGAATTCTTCCAGAGTCTCCTTCCCATGGGTCCAGATGATGAAGATGTCCATCAATGTGGCGTAGGTAGAGAAGGGGCGTGAGTGGATGAGAGTTGAGGAAGCGTTGGTCCAGGTCAGCCATAAAAATGTTGGCATATTGTGGGGCCATGCGGGTGCCCATAGCGGTGCCACTGGTCTGCAGGTATATATTGTCACCAAATTCGAAATAATTGTGCCTGAGGATAAAGTCACAGAGCTCGGCAACCAGTTGTTCTGTGGCATCATCAGTGATACTGTTCCTGACAGCTTGTATTCCATCTGTGTGTGGGATGTTTGTGTAGAGAGCCTCCACATCCATGGTGGCTAGGATGGTGTTTTCTGGAAGATCGCCAATGCATTGTAGTTTTCGCAGGAAATCAGTGGTGTCACGGAGATAGCTAGGAGTTATGGTGGTGTAGGGTCTGAGCAGAAAGTCCACATATCCGGACAGTCCTTCAGTGAGAGTGCCAATTCCAGAGATGATGGGGCATCCAGGGTTTCCAGTTTGTGGATCTTGGGTAGTACATAGAATAACCCTGGTTGGGGCTCTAAGGGTATGTTGATTTGTTCCTATCTTAGTGTAGGGAGTGTCCTGAGTAGATGGTGCAGTTTCTTAGTATATTCCTCAGTGGGATCTGAGGAAAGTGGCCTGTAGAATTTGGTATTGGGGAGTTGTCTGGCAGCCTCCTTTTGGTAGTCAGACCTGTTCATGATGACAATAGCACCTCCTTTATCAGCCTCTTTGATTATGATGTCAGGGTTGTTTCTGAGGCTGTGGATGGCATTGTGTTCTGCATGACTTAGGTTATGAGGCAAGTGATGTTGTTTTTCCAGTATTTCTGCCTGTGCATGTCAGCGGAAGCATTCTATGTATAGGTCCAGACTGTCATTTTGACCCTCAGGAGGAGTCCATGTGGAGTTCTTCTTCTTGTGCTGTTGGTGGTGGGGGGGGGGTATCTGTGGATCAGTGCGCTGTTCAGTGTTATCTTGAAAGAATTCTTTGAGTTGGAGATGGCGAAAGTAGGCTTCCAGATCACCGCAGAACTGTATCATGTTCGTGGGGGTGGTGGGGCAAAAAGAGGGTCCCTAAGATAGGACAGACTCTTCTGCCGGGTTGAGTGTGTAGCTCGATAAATTGATGATATTGCTGGGTGAGTTAGGGGTACCACTGTTGTGGCCCCATGTGGCAGGTAGGATTTTAGCCAGCTTACGGTCCTTTTTCCTTTGTAGAGAGGTGAAGTGTGTAATGTAGATCTCCTGTCTTATTTTAGTAAAATCCGTTTGTGTGGAAGGTTGGTTGTTTATGAAAGTCTCCAGGTTGGAGAGCTCTTTTTTGATGTTTTCCTGTTTGCTGTATAGGATGCTGATCAGGTGGTTCCTCAGTTTCTTTGATAGTGTATGGCATAATCTCTCACTGTGGTCTGTGCAGTATGTAGCTAGCAATGGATTTTTCACCTTCAGTCCATTTGGTACGATGCCCATCCGTTTGCATTTGGAAAGGAAGATGATATCTGTCTGTACTTGTGCAAGTTTCTTCATAAGATTGATGGATTTCCACGCCATACGACTAAATGCAGTGCCTTGCATGGTGTCAAGTATCAAAGGGGTAGCCATGTTAGTCTGGATCTGTAAAATGCAACAAAGAGTCCTTTGGCACCTTATAGACCAACAGACGCATTGGAGCATAAGCTTTGGTGGGTGAATACCCACTTCGTCATACGCATGTGGTGGAAATTTCCAGAGGCTAAACAGGTCAATCTCCTCAAAAACACAGTTAGAAGGAACTCAGAGTTCCCAAAAGCTTAGGTTGAGTTTTCAACCTAAGTCTTGGTTAGAGTCTTTGATCACCAAATCTATACAATCTGCTGAGTCAAAAACAACATCTTCCCGCCACTTGCTTGTAAGAAACTTCAGCTGGAATCTATGCATCTATCCAATCCTCTTCCTCTACTGAAATCACTGTTAGCCAGTTAGCTAACTGATTAACCAACCACTCAGTTAAGTTTATAGATTAAAAAAAAAGCAAAACAAAAAAAAAACAATGTTACAAAAAAAATTAAAAAAAAAAAAAAACAAAAAAAAAAACACTGTTACAAGAAAATGCAAGAACTGAGAATAGCAAAATATAAATGACTCTTTCCCCACTAATACATTTAAAGAAAACCTTGTGAATCATACTAGTTGAGACAATCCATCTAAAACAGTTTGGCTAAAATCAAACAACATTCAAAGCATACAATTTAAATAGAAGAAATTATATTTCCCTCCCAATTTCCCCTTTCTATAATTAATATTGCCTATGCATCCCTGTTGGAGGGTTAACAATATCACTAACCTACTGCAAAATGCTTCAGAGTTAGGGAAAACAGCCTGTTTTCTGCTCCTGGGCTCAGTTTCTCCCAACTCACACAGGACACATGGCCGTTTGTAAAGCAGCTGCCCTGACGGCTTGCTCTCATGGAGTCTGATTCCAGCAACAGAGAACCTGTTGGAGCAGACCCAAAACTACCACACCCCAAATCCAAAAGCTTCCAAATGTGGAGTTCTAAATCTGTCTAGCAACAATGACCCAGACACAACTCACTCCTATTCTCCCCAATGGGTCGATTAAAGAGATATCTCTCTATTAGGCACATGGGTTACAGTAGCCAAGGAATGTTGCTACTCTATATTGGGACCTCTACTTTAGCTTAATTTCTAATATGTCTTAGGGTACATCTACACTGCAATAAAAGACATGCAGCTGTCCTGGGCTCACGGGACCTGGCCTGTGGAGCTATACAATTGCAATGTAGATATTCAGGCTCATGCCGGAGGCCATCTCTGAGACCCCATGAGGGAGAGGGTCTCAGAGCCCAGGCTCCAGCCCAAACCTAAATGTATATACTGCAATTTTATAGCCCAGCAAACCTGAATCCCAAAGGTCAAACCAGCAACCCTAGGCTAGATGCGGGTCTTTTATTACAGTGTGGACATATCCTTAGTGCCTGTGCTAGCTATTAAACTGCCTCCAGGACCAGATTTACACCTTTTGAGCCCCTAGGCACAGCATCTTCAGCGCCCACCTACAACTGACCTTCATGTTTTCTTTAAAGAAATGAAACTTATAAACCACTTTTAACTTTTAAGTGCCCCTAGGCACGTGCCTACTGTGCCTATTTGGAAATCCGGCCCTAACTGTCTCTACCACTACCAGGTATGCATGGTACTGTCCACTATGGAATACTTGCTATGTTTGCTTTTGAGTCCATTCTTCATCTACGAGGCTGCATTTTCAGGGAGGTGTGACTTTGAAGCATGTTTGCACTTTTAAAAAAAAATCATGTGACTTGCAGTCTCTGTGCACTTATATGGATGCATACTTACATTTGTGGAAGATCAGCCTATGGGTGCAATATGGACACATTTGTATATCTGTGTAGTGTGGCATATTGGGTGGTTCCTACCAATCGTCATCTTCATTTGGTGCAAAACCAAAATGGGCCATACATTTAAACCATTCAGACATTTTCATTTAAGTCATTTTAACAGTAGCCAATGAATGTAATATGTTACAATACAAATATATAATAAAAATACATTAAAATAACATTATAGTAATTTAGAGACCTATGGTTGTCACTTAAGCCAACAAAATGACTGAATCTCCAATTTCAGTATCAAATCTTCAGCACATTGGAAGGATGCAGGCTTATTGCCTTCACCATGGAGCCTCGGTATCAGGAGTTACAAGCTACATTTCTGTGAATTTCTTGGTTTCTCTCAACCTGGAAGCTCCTTAAATGTGTGTTTTGAATGGTAATATTTCAAAATAGGAAATAGTTGTAACCTGCGCTATTATAACTCTCTCTTAGAAGCGACTGGGGGACACTGCTGTCTTGACACTGGAACTGATCTGTGGACTTTTCAGTTACAGGAACTGAATCAACTCACCAAACACTTAATCAAAAAATGTTGGTTAGGTTCAACTTAAAACATTTATTTATGTATTTATTCATGTTTGGTGTTTTGAATCATTGTTCGGCTGTTTTTCCTGTTTTTTTTTAATCAACTAAATTTCTAAATAAAATGTCATTTTCAAACAAACTGTCAAAATGTTTGACATTTCCTAATTTTATTGATTTATTTTGGACTGAAACTATTAGCAAAATTTGACTCAAATATAATTTGCTGAAAAAATTCTCCCAATTATACTTGACACATTCAAAATTGAAATCAGCAAGAGTTCTACATGTGGAGGGTTTTGCACAATGTGGAGCTCTATTGTTATAATACTTTTTCAAAGGTACTATAACCTTTTCTACAATCCATATACAATGGACTGTAGAGAGTTGTGTTTCTTTCAGTTGTGTCTTTCATTATATAGCCACATACAGTACAGCCCTGATCCTGCAAAGGACTACTTTGGTTTAAAAAACAACAACAACAACAACAAAAAACCAATGTCTCAAGGCTGTGGCTACAGATGGTCAGGAACTATAACTGGAATTCCATAGGAACCTATGATGTTTTTGAGAATTTTGTTCATCCTGAAACAGAAAGAAAAGCTGAAATTTCAAATTTTTAATTTTAGTTTATTTCATTTTTATTTTATCTTTTATTTAATTATTTGAATTTGTTTTAATTTACTATATATAAATATCTATTTATTTAACCTTATATTGCAAATTTATATTTTACTTTATTGTATATATTTTTTACAATGCTTCATATCATTTAGTTTTTCAAGATGAAATTTTAATAAAATCAATATTTTCCCATGGAACAGTCCAATTTTCATTAATTGGCATTTTTTGATGGAAAAATGTTGCACTGGAAATTTTTTGAACAGCTGTAGCTGTGGCAAAAAAGTCTCTTATAACATGATCATAAATAATATATGAGGTAAAAAATGCCGTATGTGCATCCAAAGCTCCAGAAAAAAATGCCCTGCAATTTGTATTTTATTGTATTATTAGATTTAGAAATAACACTGCACATTGTCCAATTATCAGTTTGGTCTCAATCCTGCAGATAAATCCACATGCATGGACCCTTATGCCATTGAGGACGATTGGAACCATAATGTATATGATCAACTCAGGGCCAGCCCACAACATTTTGGCACCTGAGGCAGGGAGCTCAAATAATGTCCCCATGCCCACTTGCTTGGGCCAAAACTTTGAAAGGTCTCAATTCTGCCTTCTTCCTGTTCTACTCCTCTCATAGTACTGCTCTGCTACCTATCCCAATAAAGGAGAACTAACAACTTAAAATGCCTTGTTCAAAAATTGTAAGTAACACTTAACTTTCAAATGCCTGAACAGCAAATGTAACTTTTCTTGTTTGCATAGTAAACACTGGCATTTTTATTTGTTTGAATAATCAAAGTGGTGCTTCCCGTGCCTTCTTGGTTGCAAAGATTTGAACTGCTTCCTGAAGGTTCACAGTCTGGGCCAGCTCATGCTCTATTGAGATGGTTGCAAGGCTGACCAGCCTCTTCTGTGTCATTGTGGAGCGTAGATGTGTTTTTATTAACTTCAGCTTGGAGAAGCTGCGTTCTCCACTGGCAACTGTTACAGGAAGTGTTAGAAGTATGCACAGAGCAACAAAAGCATTTGGAAAGAGGGTGGTCATCTTAGGGCTGGTCCACACTACCCGCCCAATTCGGCGGGTAGAGATCGATCTTCTGGGATCGATTTATCGCGTCTCACCTGGACGCGATAGATCGATCCCAGAAGCGCTCCCCCGTCTACTGCGGAACTTCTGCTCGCCGAGAGGAGGAAGCGCTGTCGACGGGGGAGCCTGCCTGCGCCGCGTGGACCCGCGGTAAGTAAATTTAATTTGAGCTAGGAAACGTCGACTTCAGCTACGCTATTCTCGTAGCTGAAGTTGCGTTTCCTAGATCGATCCCCCGCCCCAGTGTGGACCTGCCCTTATTTATGCACATATATTCCAGAACAACCTTTGGAGTTGATCATGCTGAAATGTATCTTGAACGGGCTTTCAGTTCATCACCTAAATCACTTGCATCAATATAGCGCATGTCATCATGTGTCAACACTGTCTCTAGTGCTCTGCATTGCTGGTGTAGGTCTTCTTCAGGTATAGTGAGGAGTTTTGGAATATCATACAACATCCCAAATATACTGCTGTTACTTGAGCTGCATGAAACGTTCTTCAACTGACTGTATTGCACAATCTAGCACCTGGTTAAAGAATTCAACTTTGAATTGTTGTTTGGGGGTCTCTTATGTGATTATCCCATGCCTCATAATCAAAATGTCTTCTTCTTCAGTGACTCTTGTATTCTTGAATGGGTGGAAAATAGCTTCAGTGTGAAATTCCTCTGCCAACTTCTGTGCACTATTCAGAACATTTTGAAATCCCTCATCTGACCAGTAAGACTGTGCTTTGTCCAGTTGTTCCATTACTCCAGATATATCAAGTTCAACACCTTGGAGTCTCTTGCTTACAACATTTATTTCAAACAGTATGTGTCACAGGCTTCACCCCCACTCTGAACTTTAGGGTACAGATGTGGGGACCAGCATGAGAACCCCTAAGCTTAATTACCAGCTTAGATTAGTATGCTGCCACCACCCAAATATTTGAGTCATTTGGGAAACTCTGTCTTCTCCCCCAAAATCTTTCCCTCCCAAGTACTGTAACCCTTCCCTGGGTAGCCTTGAGAGACTCCTCCACCAATTCCCTGGTGAACACCGATCCAAACCCTTGAATCTTAAAACAAGGAGAAATTAACCATCCCCCCACCTTTCCCCCACCAATTCCTGGTGAGTCCAGATCCAACCCCCTTGGACCTTAAAACAAGGAAAAATCAATCAGGTTCGTAAAAAGAAGGTTTTTAATTAAAGAAAAGAAAGGTAAAAGAAAAACCTCTGGGAGATAGCATACAAGCTGATCTCACAGACAACAGATACAAAACACAGGATGTTCCCCTGAGCAAAAATCTTAGTACACAAAAGAATACCCAATTTGATTATCCCCCTAATGCCAAGACAAGTTACAAAAGAAAATAAAATTAAACCTATTTATTTCCTTCCTTAATACTCACTACTCTGATAAGAGGCTGATTCCTTGATCTTTTTCACTCCGGTCAAACTGAAACTGACTAAGACAAAGGGAACTTCCCTCCTTCCTTTTGAAACATCTTGTTCTCCCATTGGTTCCTCAGGTGTCAGCTAGGCTAGGTGAACTTCTTAACTCTTTACAGGTAAAAGAGGCATTAACCCTTAACTGTCTGTTTATGACAGTATGTCATGCCACAACACTAAGCCACACAGAAATGTGAAGTTATGTATGTTTCTGGTGATTCCATTTCCCTCTGCCACTGTTCTCCCACGAACAGTTCCTGTCATAGTATTATCCTCCATAATGGCAACTATGGCATCATCTATCTTCCCAATTTGGTGTTTGATAGGCTTTATCGCCTCCACTCGACTTTCCCATTGTGTAGCACTCAGCGATTTCAGTGTCAGAGAGAATGTTCCCAGATGTTGCTTCAAAATTTGCCATCGATGAGTTGATGCAGAGAAAAATACATAGATGCTTTGAATTACATTAAAAAAATTTAGCAGCCTCACTAGAAGCTGAAGCTGCATCACTGAACACCAAGTTCAATGAATGAGAACTGTATGGGACAAAAAATGCTCGAGGGTTTAACTCTCAGATCCGTGTCTGCACTCCTCTGTTCTTTCCTCTCATGTTGGCACCATTATCGTAGCCCTGACCTCTCATGTCAGCTATCGCAACTCCCATATCTTCCAGCTTTTAAAGAAGCACATTTGTCATACTGGCTCCTGTAGTATCATCAATGTCAATAGAGTCTAGAAAAAGCTCTCTGACAGTCACCATTGCAGGGACATTTTCACTAGGTTCTGTTGTTGTTACAAAACACACCATTAAAGCCATTTGTTCCGTATGGCTGATGTCAGGTGCAGTCCAGAATAACAGAGTAATATCTTGCTGATTTCATATCTGCCACAATCTTCTGTTTGACTTTTGTTGCCAGGAACTGTATGATCTCATTTTGAATTGTTTTTCCAAGGTAGTGGTATGTGTACATTTATTGGGTGGTGACTCTTCTTAGATGCTCCTGGAGTACAGCATTAAACTCAGCCATCAGCTCCACAATTTTAAGGAAGTCTCCATGTTTGGCACATACAGCTGATCTGAAGTGCCATGCAGTGCTAGGTTTTGGGTAGCAAGCGTTCTCACAATGGCAATGAACCTTTTCAGAACATTTTGCCAGTAAAGAGACTCTGATGCAATCTTCTGATTCTGATCATCTATGGTGGCCTTTAACCTTAGTCTCATCTCAAGCTCTTTCCACCTATGGAATGCTCTCTGCTGCCTTCTCACAGCATGCCAGATTTCTAGCCAGATTTTTCCAGTCCTTTTTTCCTGTGGAACCCAATGTGGCTGGAACATTAGACTGAAAGAGTTTGCAACAAAAACAGTATGCAGCATTCTGGGTTTTTGAGTACATAAGCCATGGCCTCTCCACTTTGTCACCGTTGGCGATTTCACGCCAGTAATGTGTTGGATGGAAAATTCTATTTTCATTGTCTTTAGAGAACATGAAGTTTTTCACTTGCTGTGGCCCATGCAGTACAAGGAAGTCCCTCAGGCTACTGCCCAAGTGGGTCCACAGTCCTGGATCATCTAGACTTAAGGAACTAAACTCAGCAGCACCTGTTTCTTGCGCATCCACTACACTGTTCTCCGATCTACACTTTTCTTCAGGAATGTGCATGGTTACATCCATTTGAGATGGAGATATGGATGCTGAAGTAGTTGCCAGGTCACTGCACTCTGACTAACTGGAAGATCAGGCATCTCCTCACCACTCACATCCTCACTGGGACGGGAACATTTGTGTCTATGTATCTCAGGAGAGCTCTTTCCTGCTTAGATAGAAAAGCTTCCTTTGCTTTCTTTCTTTTTCTGAGTGCTGCCCCAGAGGGGCGTTTTCTTCTTTCACTCATGACTACTGTTCTGTGCTAGCTATAGTGGCTCTCAACACTCAGTTGAAGGGGACAAATAAGCAGGCTGGTAGCAGGGCCTGAGTGAGGGAAGATATCAGCCTATTAAGGGCCTAACTGGCTCCTACTACTTCAGTTGACAGCCTGTTCTCCTCAAGTGGGTTCAGGAAAGCAGCAGGAAACATGAAGCTCCCTGAGAAGCTGGTGTTAATCAGTCCAGGCTCCTGGAGGTGCTAGAGAGGTACATAAGAGGCTCCTCCTTCTCTTTTTCCCTGCAGCTCCTGCTGTTATTCCCTCTCACCTTTTCTCCTGCCTGCCTGTTATGTCTCTTGTGCCCTCCTTCCCCCAGCACAGCACTCCATCATCTCTGTGCATCTAGAGCAGAGAGAATGCATATGCACCAGCAGCAGACACAATTTTCTACATTCTGGGTCCTAGTGGCGAAACCCCTCCTCCCCCCACAGTCTGGAACCTGAGGCAGCTGCCTCAGTTCGCCTCATGGTAAGGCCAGCCCTGGATCAGCTAGAGAAATAGTATTGGAGCCCATTTGCACAATGGAACAGAGTTAAGGCTGGCACTAGAGCTATAAGTGACTCTATTTACTTTAGTTCAATGAAGAGCTCAGCTGTACAACTATATTGGCAGAGGGTGTTTATTTTGCTTATAGGGAAGAATATATATAATTTATTTAATTATAGGGTGAATACTAATATAAATAAGGTACAATATTATAATTAAGAAAAAGTGTTATTGCTTGTTTCATTTACCAGTAATTTTCAGATTGGTATGAAAATCAATTCGCTCCTCTCCCCCCATTTCCCTATTGCTGTCTCTTGTTGCCACTTTAGGATAAATCTCTTTTAAGAGACCATCAGCAGGAGATCAGTTCTTCCTCGACCTCTGCAAACTAATCATTCAGGAGAGGTCCCAGATGGAATGTTGGTGAGCACCCGGAGTGCAACTCAGCCATCGTATGTCTCAGCAGATGGTTATATCAGTGTGCAGTGAATCATGACATTTCAACAGTGGGCTCTTTTTGCTGTTCCCTCACTAGAGACCAGGTCAAGTTGGATCAGATGTGCCAGTCAATCACTCTAACCACTTACAGTGAAACGATAATGGTTATGATGGACTGAAATCAATTGCTGTCCTTCAAAGATGTTTATGATTTGTCCTCATCCTTCAAAAATTACGCTTGCACTGATATTGCTGTTAGCTTATTTTACTTGTGATTAAAATCCTCGGCTGATTACTTTTTATATAAATATGTATCATATCACCCTTGAAGGGAGTAATGAATTTACATTCTTTTTATTGTAGGCCTGATGATTCTACTACAGAATTAAATCGTGCCTCTTATTGTGCATCCAGTGAAACTATCATAAAAAGAAGTGCTCACTTGAAGAAAAGCACCTGTGACTAAACATTGCTTCACAATAAATCTCATCCTTCAAATGTTGAAGATGGGGAAAAAATCTAAAATATTTTCCCATGTAACTAGGCTGATGCTAAGACTAATATTTTAATTCATTTTTTACATGACGGAGCATGTGGGTTGGAAACGATGGGTTCACTCTCACTTTCCTTACTAAGTCTATGGGTAGCCACCTATAAATCTGATTTCTTCAGAAAGAACAGGAAGTTTTCATGCCTTCTCACTCAGGAATCTTTAATCCCTGCTACTTTGCCTTCTTTTCCATTTCTATAAACCCCTCATTGCTTGGGCTAATATTGCAGCTTCTGTTTCCACACAGTCCAAAAAAGTTAGTTATTTAAGGCACTGATTCAGGAAAGCTTCCCTGTCTGGGAAGGGCTTTTAAACATGTGCTTCAATTTAGAGGCGCATGGACATAATTAAGTGATTTGCTGGACCGAGGCCTGTGCAATGAAGCTTATTCAGATATGTGATGGTGTGCACAAAGCCTACACCGGACAGGAAGGGGTTAACAAGTTGTTATGGGTTCACGTGGCCCCACCCCACCCCACCTGCAAAGCATGTCAGGTCAGGAGGAAGAGTTCAAAATGGTAGGAACTCAGATCAGTAGTAGGCAGCTCTAGAAAGAGGACAGATCCCTGGTCCTCCAGGTCATGGAGAGAGGCCTGACTGAGAATAGAGCCTGCTCTCATGCATATGGGCTATCCAAGCACCCTGAGAGAAAGTTGGGCTGGACTATAAATAATTGCCACATGACACTCTCTAGTCATTGGCCAGAGGGCATAGAACTGGACTGCAGTTTGCCAGATGCCCTTGAAAGAAGCTGCTTGCATAGGACTAGTTTGTTCCATCTTTTATTTTCTTCCTTGCTTCTATCTTTCTTTTTTTGTTTTCTCTCAATCTCAGAAGTGGAGAATCCCAGACAAATTCAGCTGGAGGGTGGAGTTTCTGTCTTCAGGCCAGTGATGCTAATCACCCCAACCTGGCTGATTGGATCATATGTGAGGGCCCATGATCACAAAATACCCCAAGGGAGCACTCCACAGGGACTACTAACCCTTCACGAGATACTATAGTGCTGGGTGTCATATAAGTAGATATAGATAAATGCTTGCCCTTCTGAGATTTCACAAACTCATACACATATTAGAAACTCTGAACTGAGGATGGGAAGGAACTATGGAATTGTGTGTGTGTGTGTGTATGATTAAATCAGCTTGCATAAAAATAGTTGTAATGTACTGGCTAGTGTTTATATGTGCTACTCTGTACATGGCATCAGAACTGCTCTGCTGTGTATCATTTCCCCTAAAGTGCTAGCAGAAATCCTACTTTAGCTCAAGTGGATAGACCTGCACTTTAGCAAACTAAGTAACTTTCAGCATGTGAATAGTCTCACTGGCTTCAAAATCCCAGCCATCTGTATATTCTAGTATCATTTCTATGAATAATATGTGCTGTCAAAAAGGTGTAACAAAACAGTAGAAGTAAGGAAAGACTTATTTCTAATGTATAATTGGGAATCAGAAAGTTCCAGAACTTTCTAATTAATTTTTCAGGTGTTCTGTTTTGTTTTTGTTTTTCATTTTTTCTTTGTATTTCTTTCATTTGTATTTATTTTTATTCTCCTAAGTGAGTGTCAGATGAAATAATCCATATGCCAGTGCCATAGGGTAAACCCTTCTCAAGTTGTTCTGGTGGCCTATATCCAGTTCTCTGAATCTAACCTATGACTAAAGTCAGGGCCGGCTCCAGGCACCAGCTCAGCAAGCAGGTGCTTGGGGCGGCCAATGGAGAGGGGCGGCACGTCCGGCTTTTCAGTGGCAATTCGGCGGCAGGACCCTCACTCCCTCTTGGAGCGAAGGACCCGCCGCCGAATTGCTGCCACAGATCGCGATCGTGGCTTTTTTTTTTTTCTGCTTGGGGCGGCAAAAACCCCGGAGCCGGCCCTGACTAAAGTATGCCTCCATGTTTACATTAGACCTCAGCCAGGGTGGAACTTATGTGAGACATTCATCAGATATAGGGTGTAAATTAAAATAGGTGGTGTTAAATTTTCATATTTCCTCCAGTACTAGTCCTTAGTGTATTGACGCCATGGAAAGGGTAGACAACCAAGTTGCAGGGATAACTCAATACATAAGTGATGTTAGAACTTGCTTGTGAGCACATTTTACAGTGAGTGGCAAACAGCAGGAAATCAGTATTTGAATCAGACATCTTGGCAGGGTCAGACTTTTTTCCCTTCCTTGTCTAACAAAATGGAATAAATATTTATTTATTGAGATTTATAACATGTAATAAACCCCTGTTTGCTACTCTGGGCAGCTTTAGTCACCTGGGCAAAAAGATGGGCCTTGCACCATGCCTTGAAGGTCAGTAATGCCTGACTATTTCAGATCAAGGGCAGATGCTTGTTCCCCAGCTGAAGGCCCCTCATGGAGAATGCTGGAGTGTCATCCCCCTCTCTGTTAAATATGTTGCACATGATTCTATGTGGCATTGACAAAGAGGGCCATTAGGCTTTCTCCCAGGACAATAATGCACATGACAGGAACTCAGAAAATCAAACCAGCCATCTAGTACCAAAACAAACTAGAAGGCAGACTGGAAGGGTAGGCCAGTTCTATTTGCTTAGTCTATAGCACAGAAGCAGTTGCTGATGAAAGAGACAGAGATCAAATCTTACAGACACAAATAGTAATAGAGGGACCATAATGATTATAGAACACTGTTTTGAAGGTGTTTATCCATTAAGGGTAAACTTGCTGACAAGTGACTGAATCATTTTATATCTTCTTTACCTATGTGGACAGCTGCAATATTTTCAGTTTCTCGCCAGTTTAATTTTGATGCATTTTAAACACCTCTGACGTCTTTATAGGCTCATTACAAACTGAGTCAAATTACTGTATTTAAGAGCAACAATGTGGCAAGTCTGTAGTGGCATATTAATGCCATGCACAAATGGCATAAGAAGTTAACTGCTCACGTAGTGTTCTGAAGGAACATACCAATAAATTCTGCTCTGACTGGTGGTGCAGCAATTGCTAAACATCCATGAATAAAACCAAGTTGCCTGTGCTGTGAGGCACTGTCAAATAATAGTGGCTCCAGATGTCATGCACAATTGTGCTTCCTGCTGCAATGTGAATAAAGAGGTGATTGTGGGGAGAAGGAGGGAGGTACTTTAAATACTGCAATAAACCCAGAATAAATTTTGATTGTGAATACCTCCTGCAAACTGAACGGAAGACTCATCTCTAAGAGGTTTCTGAACTGTTTTATTCTCTAGGACATTAATGTTTCACATTTAAATATGTTAGTGCAAATGCTTGGAAGCAGCCAGATTTCAGCTCCATAGGCTCTGGAAGCAATCCAGGAATCTGGCAACAGACCTTGAATAGAAACAGGCTAAGGGCCACTGCACTGAAGCACAGCACTAAATCTCTTTCATGCCTGACATTACTAATGAAGAACTTCATTATCACTCAACATTTTGTAAGACCTGATTTGTTCCCAGTGAGTTACCACTAATATTCTGAACAAAGCTGTGCATTAAGTTGCAGAGTTTTATCATCACAAAATGAACCCCGAAACACAAAGTTCAAAGGACCTTCTCTGTGTCCCCCAATCTTTCCTCAACCCACCTTGGCCAGACTCATCTGCTTAGTCTTCAGAGAGCTTCTGGCCTTTTCAGGCCACTTGCATTTTTAGTGTGAGTGAACAGTGCTCTGCCATGTTTTCCTCCTGGATCTTCATCACACCTGTTTGTGATGAGTTCAGACACAGGGATCTCCTTGAGACTGTCACCTGATGTGCTGAAATTACCTCTGAGCCCATTTTCCCTGCCAGCTTGGGACTTCCAGAATGCTGTCTTGTTGAGCCAGACACACTAGCCACTAACACAGACCCAGGGTTTGGTCCATGCCCCCAAAGCTGCAGACTAAACTGAAAATAGCTTAGCAGGTTACCTATCTCCAGCACCCAGGCACCCAGTTCCCAATGGGATCCAAACCCCAAATAAATCTGTTTTACTCTGTATAAAGCTTTTACAGGGTAAATTCGTAAATTGTTCGCCCTCTATATCACTGATAGAGAGATATGCACAGCTGTTTGCTCCCCCAGGTATTAATCACTTACTCTGGGTTCCTTAATAAACAAAAGTGATTTTATTAAGTATAAAAAAGTAGAATTTAAGTGGTTTCCAGTAATAACAGACAGAACAAAGTAAGTCAACAAGCAACATAAAGCAAAAACACACAAGTCTAAGCCTAATACATTAAGAAACTGATTACAGGTAATATCTCACCCTCAGAGATGTTCCAATAAGCTTCTTTCACAGACTAGACTCCTTCCTAGCCCAATCTTTTCCCCTGGTACAGTCTTTGTTAGTTCCAGCAGACATCTGAGGTGGTAAGCAAGGGTTTTCTTATGACTGTCTCTTTTGTCCTGCTCCACCCCCTTTTATAGCTTTGGCACAAGATGTGAATCTTTTGTCTGTGCTTGTCCCCACCCCAGCCTCATCAATGGAAAAGTACAAGGATTAAGATGGATTCCAGTCTCATCTGACATGGTCACATGTCCTGTGAGACCCTAGCCTCCATTCTTCCTGGGCTGGCCCACACATACACAGGAAGGTTTGCAAGTAAAGAGAGACATTTACAGTTCACTGATTCTGAAGCACCCTTAATGTCTTCCACTTAATATGTTTACATCAGTAATACAAGTTTATATCTAATTCTCCTAACTCCAGACATAGAAATAATACATGCAAACAAGTAGGATGAACACACTCAGTAGATTATAAGCATTGTAATGATACCTTACAAGAGACCTTTTGCATAAAGCATATTCCAGTTACATCATATTCACACTCATAAGCATATTTCCATAAAACATATGGAGTGCAACATCTCATTCTTATCTGCATCACTGTCTCCTCTGTCCTCATTTCCTCTCTTCCCACCAATTCCAACTTCCCTTTTATTGCATCCTTCCTATTTGTCCTGTTTACACTATACACTCTACTCTCCTTCTCACCTCCACATTTTACAAGTGCATTCCCTTCCATTTTTTTCTAATCCCAAACCATTGCAGTAGGGATGGGATATTAACATCTGACTTCTCTTCCATTCCAACTGACTCCAGCCCCTATCTCCTCACCTTCTCATTCATTTTCCTCCTTCAAACAGTGCTTCACCCAACTCTTCTGCCCCTTCTACCTCTATGTTGATGTCTTCTACCTCCGAGGTACTTAAATCACTTTTGAAAATGGCTCTTTCTGGCCCAATGACTATTTAAGTATTTATACAAAGTGGCACAACATCAACAGGAGAGATTGAGAGAGACCCATGTCAGAATGCCAATAGACCAATAGTTAGGGCATTTGGTGGAAGGTGAGCAGGGACTTGAACCCACATCTTCCCTCTGACAAGGACTGGGGATCTGAATCCTGGTGTCACATCCCAGATGAGTGCTCTAATCACTGAGGTATATGAGGAAGGCACCCCACCACCTTCTTCTCCTTAATTAGAAAAACTGGTGAAGTGACTTAAGCACCTAACTCTGGGAGAGGGGTCACAGCTGAGAATCCTGAGTGGAGAGTGGCACCTCCCTCCTGCCTAGAGTGAGAGGTGGCACTTAAGTAGGAAGTTCCCTGTGAGCATGCTGGCTTCTGTGAACTTCTTTTTAGGCACTTAGCTCTCCCCAGGGTTATGAATTCCATGAGGTGACAGAACACCCGAAAGTTAGGCAGCTTTTAGGTCTAAGTAGCCAAGGTCTACACTGCTCCTTATTATGGGACAAATGTTCATGTGATGGAGTAGGTGATCATCAAGATGCTGGATCAGATTTGGGCAGAACTTTGTGACATATCAAAAACAGCAGAGTTTGGGGGTGAGTGTCAGGTCATTTGGCTTTCATGGTACAGATAGGGTGAATGCAGGTATTGCCATGGTATGCCCCTGGGTGACCCATTGCTTCTAGTCAGGAGAACCAGCATGGTGTGGTGGGTTCACATTGTTTTGGAAACCTGAGATGATTAGTAGTAGCTTCAGAACTTCCAAATGAAGAAACAGACCTTCATGGAGTGGTGTGAAGAGTTTGCACCAGAACACTTGATTCAGGGAAGCCCTATCATTTAGAAGCAGGTTTCTAGTGCCCTGTGAAAGCTAGCAACACCAAACAGGTATAGGTCCATTGCAAACAACTTTCAGAGTGGTAAGTCCACAGTCAGAGTCATGGTTGTGTAGGTTGTGAGACAATTAATACTATGATCTACTCATAGGTGGTTTCCATAAGAAAAGTTGTAGAAATAATAGCTGCATTTCAGAAAATGGGGTGCTGCAGAGAACGGGGTTGCACTTGAAGGGGGAAAAATAATTTTATTCCTCAGATACAATATTTTTCTATATATTTGTGTCTGTGCCAGCTGTTATTTTGGGGGATCCTGCATGTTTGCTCCTAAATTGACTTATCAAAATGTATCTTAACATCAATGATCCTGGGAAAAGGGAATTTGTTTACAAACTCTGTACCTTCAGAGTGGTTGTGGAGCGTGTGTTTGGTAGACTGAAATCTTGGTGGCACTGCCTATGCACCCAGCTGAATGGCAGTAGGCAAGCACCATTTATGTAATTGTCGCTTACTACACACTACATAACATTTGTGAGGGTAAAGGGAAGTGCTTCCATCGCAAGTGGGCAAGGACAAATCTGGTTTACAAACTGTGGACAGGCAGCAAAATACCACCAATGTGCACACTGGTCCTGGTTCCCAGTAGGCAAGGGAAATCAGGGATGCCATATGCACACACATCTTACAACAGTAGGGAGGCAGAGGATGACAACTGCTTTTGCCAAGGGGCACTTACCCATCCTGTACAGCTGCTGGAATCATATTTGTGGAACTATGTAGCTTGGTGAGAGTTTTGTTCCCCTGTAGCCAAAGGTCATTTGCCGTTCATTCCTGTGACATTGCATACAGTAAAGACACATATGACAGGCACCTCCACTAGGCTAACACATTAGGGTTGTGTGGTGGCTGAGTTGTAATGTGGTCATTGTGCTATGTTTTGTCTTCACTGTTCACACTTGCTTATAAACCTCTGTTAGTAGGAGCACTCAACTCTCTTAATAACCTTATGAAAATTTGCTTGGGGAGAGGGGTATGCAGCTATTTTTTTTTCTAGACTGTTCATTCATTGTCAGATATGATAACCGTACTTAGTGGCTGTTCTAGAGCACTAATTTCTACTATGGTTGAAACTGATTAAGGTTTTTTCGGGGAAGGTGGGAGCTGTTTATGCAGCATAGTGGCAGATGCTGTCATTGCCTATATTGTAACTGGAATTGTGTATGAATTTTCTCACCTGAATTGAAGAATAAAGACATTCATTGACCCCTTTTTGTGTTTTAGACTTCTGTTGTCTAGAAAACTAGTAGTGCTTGCTGAGAGCACATAGCACTAACTGCACTTTCCCCATCCCTCCAGTGTATCCATGGGGCTTCAGATAGTTCTGAAACTCGGGTGGTGGGGACAGACTGAAATGTGTTTGTAATATCACGGTGCTAGACAGTTATACACCATTCAATTTCATGTGCTGTAAATTGTGGGCCCTAATCCTGATCCTGAGAACCATCTTCAGTTCATCATACTTAGGGAGGAGGAGGAGCCACATGCAAGTCAAAGAAACTATAACATTTATTAAAAGAACTAGATGGAACATGTAATTGAAATATTTTTAAAAGAAAGATCAACCGGATTTTTTTTTTAAATTAAGGAAGTATAACTAGGAACAACAGCCAGATGTTGTTGTCTCTATACATATCTCCTTGCCCTTCTTTTGACAAGGGGGGGAATCACTCTTGGGAAATCTCAAGGATGTCTCCTGCAAGGGACTTGGGGGATGAGCACTCAGTGGGGCTCTAGGGCTCCCACAGGCACATCATTCCCCTCCTGGACACTTGTGAGGGGTTTGGATGCCGGTGGCGAGTGAGGTCCTGGCTTCAAGCTCTATGTCTTCCTTCTTGTCACTTAGTGAGGGAGTGGGGGGTCCTTGAAAGAGGCTTCTTCAGCACACCAGCACCCTGGGCAGCAGCTTTGGGAGGAAGAGGTGGCAGTTCATGGACTGGATCAGTGGCCTCAGCAGCAGGTGGAGACCAAACTCATTTGGCCATCAGGTAAATGAGCCTAGCCATTAGGGAATGCTCTTTTCCCCCATGGTATGCCTCCTGCTCCATTAAGAACCATATTCTGTGCCCTGAGGAATTCAAACTGGTCATGGTTTCCTCTGTCCATCTGTAGGAACAACTCTTCTCCACCTGCCTCTGCCATCTCTGGGATGCTGCTTCTGTCCCTCTGGCAAAATGGTTTCCCTCTGTCAGGACCAGACAGAGCAGCAGGTCACTGGCTGTTCAACATGCCTGCATCTGCAATTGTTCTTGTGGCTGCCTTGTTTCCAGCTTTGTTCCTGTCCTGCTTCAGTCCACCCCAGCCCTGTTCCCTTGCCTGGTTTCTGATTCCTAGCTCTCGATACTGACTTCTGACTCCAGCTCTGCCATTGGCTCCAGTTATTGGCTTCTGACTCCAGATCAGACCCCTGGCTCTGGCTATTGACTCCTGACGCCAGCTCTGGAACATGGGTCTGGCTCCTGGTTTCCATCCTCTGGCTCTAACAACTAGGCTGGGCTCCAGCCCTAACAAATGGGTGAGACCGTTGCATCGCAGTCTGTAGCCAAAGGTCTTGCCAATTAAGAGAGAAGGACAGCAATATATAATTTGTTGTTGTTGTTTGGAAGAAGCTGAGAAATCTCCCCCTATAATACAAGTTTGCTGTAGAAGATCAGACCTTTGATAGTTTTCAGTATTCCAGGAATGTGACCATTAAAATATCCTTGGTTCTCAGACAACTTTTATAGCCCATGAGGAAGGAGCGAAAATCTACTAATGGTGTGGAAAATGTACTATTTTTTTAAATTAAATGTTCTCAAGGGGGATGGCAGTTCATTTGTGGGCCTATATTACCAGTTTACAATATCTTCCTTAAAGGCTGACCAACACTTGGATAACATACGAGTTTTCAAGGTACCAGAAGAGAAAGAGACAGGTGGCTTTCCAGTCCTATGGAGGAGAGCTGGCAATCTATGCCAGAGAGATGTTTATTCTAATGGTCACTTCTCTACATATTACTGAATGGAAGGATTTGTTCAGCTGTGACAGGGACCAAGCAGATTTGTACTGCTATTAAAACTGAAAATGCAGCTAGAGATTCTGTTACACCAGAAATTTGCTGAAATATGCTTACTGGCATGGGAAGCAATTCAACTGGAAATTGACTATTCTTTCAGATAGCATACAGTGGTTCCATACAAAGGGAAATGTCAACCACCAATACCACCCACACCATCCATCCCCCAGCATCACTAGAAAATTGTGTTCCAGTGCCTGCCTAACAATGGTGAAATTGACAGGGAAAGAAAGATACACACCACAACCTTATTTGGCTCCTTGAAATTTCAGATCAGCACCACCAGCCCTTCACCTGTCCACTGCAAAGGGATGCCACACAGTGTTTATTCAAATCCCAGACCAGATCATTCTCCCACCCGCATTTCTCCAGACTTCTGCAGCATGGTTCAATGTGGGGAGAGGCCAGATATAGGGATGATAAAATGTTTGTAATCTTCCATGACTAACTTTTCCTCACAGAAGCTTCCTGGACCTAACCCCGACCCACTCCTTTCCATGTGGCTCCCATTTGTAAGGGGACAGTAAGAGGAGGAGTGTGTGGTGGAAGCAATGAAACTGTGTAATCGTCCACGGGACAGAAGGCAGCTGTTACTAGCTTTAGACAAACAACTATACATTTTCTACAACTATCCCATTACCAGCTGAGACCTTTCTAACCCATACCATCCCTCCCACGCATGACCTGGGATCATCACTGCCTGACTGCTGGCTAAGAAACACACAGACACAGGAGCACAATGTTTTTTTTTTGTTAATAATCTGTTTTTAAGAGTTAGCTTTAGCCAAATGTATAATAGGGTTTCATCGAAAATCACTCAAATAATTGATTTATAACTGTGTCTTGCTTGGGGACCATTTTGGGGTGCAGCGGAGTGGAGCAGGGTGCTGAATGGAGGGTAGAAACTAGAGGTGTTTGGTAAGATGATGGGATGTGACAATGCTGTGGCTTCTGCACTCCAATTCAAACTCAGGAAAAGTCAGTCCACAGTACTTCAAATGCTCTTGATCTTAAAATCAGGAAGTTGACAGGGGAGGGTGTTGGTGGTGGTGGTCCATTGTATCTTACCTGCTTCAGGTTCTGTTTCCTGCCTCAGCTGGGAATCCTTGGATTCATCGGGGGTGGGGGTCCTCAAATGGCTCCTCCAGGTGGACATGCAGAATCACATGCTCTTTATTCTCTGTATCTTCGAGGGCATCCTCCATGGTCCCTACTGTCTCCACATCTTGAACCTCATCAGCAATCTGTTAGACAATGAGGCCAGTGGGGTTGAGGGGATTGTGATCTGCTTCAGAGTCAGTACTAGGAGCCTGTGACAGTCACCCAGTCAGTCTTCTTGTAGAAGGGACACGTATGACAAGCCCTCCTGGAGTGACTGTTTCAGTTTTTTGGCCTCCATTACAGTAGCTTCAAGTGCTTTATGCTTTCCCAGCACTGGGCTGGAGTCCACCCAATGCCCATCATCTCCTGTCTCTGCGAAATTCCTGGTACAGGTGCATGCTCTTGACACTCTAGGCGAAATTGTGGAGGACAGTGTATTCTGATCACTCACTAATCAGGACCCACGTGAGGTTGGCAGGCCAGGTGGCTGCTCTTGGAACAGGCTCAATGTTCACTTGTATTGATTTGTAAATTGTACGGTTGAAAGCTGTTCTGATATGGCCTGCACAGCATGCCACTGCCAGTGAAAATGGGAGACAGGGACCTTTTTAAACTGGGTGTGGGTGAGGAAGAAAAGTGTTTAGTGTGTTGGTAAATTGAATAGTCAGTTGCTTGACCACACTTTGGTTCGGAATGAAATATGTTCAAGAGACCAAATAACCAATATCAGTCCAGTTTAAACCTAAAAGTCAATAATATAGTACAGGAAGAAAGGATCAATACAATACCAGTTTCTGTGAAGCTGTCTTGCGCAGAGTTGTTGTTTTTTCCTTACAAAGGAAGGCTTGATTCCAGAGTTACTCATTTCAGCTAGTAGGATGATTTTACAAGTTACCCAACTCTTTACACTAACATTTAAACATTCAGTTTACTAAAGAGGAAATATTAATATCAAACGATAAATAAAACTGAACAAACAGTTCAGTTTCTTTTTTCTTCCTTTAATAAAATAGCAAGAGATAACAGTCAGTTTCAACAGAACAAGGAAACAGTCACAAATTCTCCTCATAAAGTACACTGAAAGAACAGTCCTTTGCATTTGACTTGCTGTTCTTACTGAAGTCTTTTTTTTCCTTTTAAGCCTCTTGGGTGCCCCCTAAACATGTTCTATAGTTCTAATGGGTTTATTGTTTGTTTTGTTTTGTCTAAGAGTTCTCCAGTGTTTTGTCTATTCCCTTGGGGCAAAACCCCTGCCAAGAATCTTCATAGACACATCTGTCAGAGTAAACACATTAATGTGTGTGACACCAATAATTACCCTTCACACTTGTTGTTTTATGCAATATTTTCTAGACATTTTTCATTTAATGTTATAGGTTACCATTTGGTTGAATAATCAAGAATGTCATTCTTTATTTAACATCTTGTTTTTCTCTTTTTGGAAAGTTAAAGGAATCTTGGCTGGCAGTCGGAGTGAATATGTTACACTATTATCATTCTTCCCCAAGCTCCTCTCCCCCTTATTCCTTTGTCCATCTCTTTTCAATTTTTTGAGTTACAAGCTGAGATGCTGGGCCTGATCATGTACTCTGCAACACTGACTTAAACAGGATTCTGTTAATTTAGGCCAGCTGAAGATCTGACACATTTTCTATATGGTAAACATCTTTTATACATGTGCAGTGAAATAATACTTTTCACTTCTATAGAACCATTCATCCTGGAAAACAAAAGCACTTTACAAAGTGGGCAAGTATTAATATGCCTATTTTATAGATAGGCTAAAGTCAAAGTTTTCCTATCTGGGGTGTTTGAGGTTAGGAGCGTAGGTCCACAGCTCTAGCAGATGTACACTGGTGGCTCCACTGACTTCAATGGTCCCTAAATCCATATATACAAACCTAAGTAAAAGTGGCCTGGTTTTCACTGGTGCTAATCCCCACAACCAAATTAATATACATTTCCAGTGGCCAGCACGTCCAGTGGCCAGCAACCTCTATTTACTGGTGGTGAATAGATATGAATGCGAATACCTAATTTCTTGCATGCAATCTAGACAATTTTGAGTTAAGTGACTTTCTTGAAGTCATACAGCAATCCAGGAGAAGAAAACTGAATAAAGGTATCTATACTGAAAATAAAAACCATTTATATAAATTAATAATAAAAATCAGTAATGAATTATTATGGAGCCATAGTAGCTGCATAAAGGTGCTCCAGTTAGTTTATAAAATAAGTAAAGAAACAAGACCATAAGAAACACACAATTAAAGGTAATTTGCCTTCTTGGTTACGGGTGAGATGCATGCTAATCACAGAAGCCACACTACTTTTTAGAATTTTGGAGAAGGTAATGGGTAATTTTTTCAAAAGAATCTAAATGACTTAGATGCCTAAGTCTCATTTTCAAAAGTGATTTAGGCACTTAGAACTAGATTCACAAGGGGGACTTAGGCATCTAACTGCAACTTTAGGGGCCTAACTCCAACATTTAGGCATTAATGGCATTCAGAAACCTCCAGTCAGCTGCTTCCTAATCCTGGAGGTGTCTAAAGTCCCCATACCCACTAAATGTGTGCTGCTGAGCATGCAGAAAACCACCTAAGCCCTGATAGTGCCATGCAGCTCAGCACCTAACTCACAACTAAGCCTTGGCAGGACTCACAAACCAGGTATTCCCCTGTATCTGTGGGCCAAATCCAGTTGGGGTGCTCAGATGCTGCCTACCAGAAAAAAAAAGAAGGAGGAGGGAGTGGGTCTCCCAGATGAGTATGCTAACCATCAGGCTATGAGTCATTCTCACCATCTCTCTGCACCGGTAGCTATTTAAATATACACCGTGTTGTTGGAGTGTACCATTGTAGTCTACATATAAGAGTCCATGTATTTCAATGCATCTTCTTGTGCAAATATAAATTGATGAGGGATCCACAGATGCATCTGCACATTGGGCAGAAATGGCCTCATGTTTTTAGCACATCCAGCTTTCTTTGCCCAGGAGTCTCTTTGGCTTTTTCTGTTTGCTGTTCTTGTTGACTCTAACCACAGACCAACAGGGCTACTACCTTCCTGATCTATTGGCAGCCGCAGCTTCCCATGTGTTCGGGTTGACTTGGCCAGCTTTTTGGTGAGCTCTGAGAGTGTCCTTATATCATTCTTGTTGGCCTCCCAGAGTATGTGCTTCGGTTTTCAACTGTCCCTAAAATATGGCTTTGGGGTGTCACATATCATCTATATGAACAAGGCAACCAGCCCAGTGAAGCTAACGCTGTAGAATTAGGGATTCAGTGCTAATCATGGAGCACCAGTCCAGGACTTCAGTAGTTGGTATACTGTCCAACCACTTGATGTTACAGATGAGACACAGACAGTGCATGTGAAAATGCTCTAGTTGCTTCAAGGGCCTGGCATAAAGTGTCCAAGTTTCTCAGTCATAAAGAAGCATGATTAACGTGATTGCACAATAGACACTAATCTTGGTGTGAAGTTGAACGTTTCTCACATTCCACAGGCAGTGCCAAAGTCGATCATAGACAGAACTGGCTTTAGAAAAGCTCTGTGTGATGTCATCATTGATCATGGCACAATTAGATAAAGTGCTGCCAAAATAACACAGTGGAACAACTTCAACAGCAAAGATTGAGAATGAGACTCACGCCAGAATACCCGATAGCCCAGTGGTATGAGAGCTTGACTCAAGCACCTGTGTCTCCCAGATGAGTGGTCTAACCACCAAGCTATTGAGATAGCAGCAGCACTACTGCTATTCTTGAGAAAGTGCTGACCTATCTTAGGTGCCTAACTCCAGGAGAGGGTTCACGAGTGTGAATACCAAATGGAAACAAGTGCCTTCCTTCAGTCTGCAGTTAGGTGCGTAAATGCCTTTAAGGGGCAGCGCTTAGGCTCCACATCTTTTTCCTTGGCATTTCCTACTGGCTAGCTTAGGTGGCTCTCCACTCAACTTGCTGGCTTTTATGAATCACTTTCTAAGTTGCCTAACTCTCCTCAGGCATTGTAAAGAGAGTTTGGGCACCTAAAGGGGGATTTTGAAGCCCATTGGGTGGTAGATCATTTAAAAATTAGATTCTGCAATGCTTAGTGTTACAACACATAAGCCCCTTTTGTGAATCTAGTCTGTAGGAGTCTAAGTCCCACTGGAAGTCAGTGGGACATAGGCTTTTAAGTTACCTAGGCACTTTGGAAAATGTGACGTTCAGTATATTATATACAGAAGTTCTTCACTTTTAACTAAAATTCAGTTCCTTTTTTAGGTCATTACTCTTCTGAAATAACTAGTCTCCAGATTCCATACAGGTAAAGTAACAGTTCCAAAATGTGCTCTCTGGTTTTTCTGATATAACTAACTAGCTAAAGAAGACGAAAAAGCTTCTGAAGTCCGTGTGAAGTCTGGAGTTTTGCCACTGATTTCAATGGAGCCAGAATTTCATCCTTGGTGTTTTGATATCTATGCCAGTTGATGATTGATTCTTACCAAAATATGAATAATTTAGAAATGATGTCACAGTACTGGAAAACTCTGAGGGGGTGACATTATGACTTCATTTTCAAAAGCAGAAAATAATTACTCGCTCTTCCTATCAAGACTGATTAGAACAATGTACGAGCACAGAATTTTTTCATATCCCCCAGACATCAAAACAATCCAACAAACTGAAAAACAAAGAATCATCAAAGTAACAAGTATGCAAATTTCAAACAATTAGAGCAGAATTATGTTGTACAGAAATGGTATTGTTCTTTAATCCATAAATAATCAAGTGATCAAACAATTTTACAGAGAAGTGTGTATTCAAATGTAAACTGTCACAAAGCTAAGTCAAGAAGTTCCTGAAAAGTAATGAAAGCAAATGGTTATTTTCAGATCAAAAGTCTCATTTATAACTTTACTATGAACTCTATCTTGAGTATCTCTCACATTACTGAAATTTCAAATAAATGTGACACATAAAGAAACAGAGTTCTGTCTATAAAAAAATCAGAACAGTCTCTATTTAAATTTTATCTACAAATCTATATTTATTATTAGAACTGGTTGAATAGTTTAAAAATTATTTGTGAATCTTTAATGAATAATTTTTTTTATGATTCATGGGACTGGATTATTTGTAAGTAAATATTCAGGAATCATGAAAGTTTAAAGAATTGCATTTTTTTTCCTTTTAAAAATATTTCAACCAAACTAATCAGAAGTAAAACACATATCAGATGATATAACCATAGCTGGAGATGAATGCATGGCTGTGCTGATGGCATTAATAGGAGGGCTTCGGCTTCCTTAACCATGGGATGTTGTTCTGGGAAGAAGGACTGCTGGGAAAAGATGGGGTCCACTGACCAAGAAGGGAAAGAACAACTTCACACACAGACTCACCATTCTAGTTAGGAGGGCTTTAAAGTAAATTCAAATGGTACAGGTGAGAAAAACCAACAGGTTAGAATAAAAAAAAAGGCTAACTTAACAGAGGACTAGATTTGGGGGGGGGTCGGGGAGAGATATGGACGATTAGAATAAGGTCATAGGAGCAACAAGATGGAAATCAGTTGGCGAATCTGCTCAGCAACTTAGATTTCTGTAAGGAAATGCAAGGAGTATGGGGAAAAAACAGGAAGAACTGGAATTATCAGTACATAAGCTATATTTTGACTTAACTGGCATTACAGAGACTTGGTGGGATAAATCTCATGACTGGACTATTGGTGTAGAGGGGTATAGCTTGTTCAGGAAGAACAGGCAGAGGAACAAAGGAGGAGATGTTGCATCATACATTAAGAATATATGCACTTGTTCTATGGTACAGTGGGAGATTAGAGGCAGACCAGTTGAAACTCTCTGGGTAAAGATAAAAGGGGGGAAATAATAGGCATGATATAATGGTAGGTGTCTACTATAGACCACCAAATCAGGAAGAGGAAGTGGTGGGGCCTTACCAGAACAAATAACAGAAATGTACAAAACACAACATCTGGTATCAATGGGGAACTTTAACTTCCCCAAAAACGTAATACTGCAAAACACAAAATGTGCAAGAAGTTCTTGGAATGTACTGAGGACAATATTTTATGTTTCAGAAAATGGAGGAAGTAATTTAGGGGAAAGCCATTTTAGATTTGATTCTGACCAACATGGTGGAAATGGTTGCAAATATGAAGGTAGAAAGCAATTAGGGTGAAAGTGACATGAAACTAACCCAACAAAAAGTGGAAAAATGGATGAATTGCTAAAGAGAAGTACAAAAGAATAGCACAAGCATGTAGGGACAATATGAGAAAGGCTAAGACACAAAATAAGCTACACATAGTAATGGGCATAAAAGTCAATAAGAACAGGTTATTTAAATATATTAGGAACAAGAGAAAGACAAAGGAAATGTAGGTCCTCTATTTGCAGGGGAAGAAGAGTTAATAACTCACGACAACAAGGAGGCTGAGATGTTGAAGGCCTACTTTGCTTCAGTCTTCAGTAAAAAACTAGATGTCCAACACAATAAATATAAACAATAAGGGGAAGGAGTGCCAGCCAAAATAGGAAAGAACAAGGATAATGAATATTTAGTTAAGTTAAATGTATTCAAGTTTGTAGGGCCTGATGAAATGCATCCTACGTTACTTAAGGAACTATCTGAAGCAATTATCTTCAAGAACCCATGGAGGAGGGGTGAGGTCCCATAGGACTGGAGAAGGACAAACATAGTACCTATCTTTAAAAAGAGGACCTGAGGAATTAAAATGCAATCAGCTTAACTTTGATACCTGGAAAGATAGTGGAACAAATTATTTAACAATCAATTTGTAAGCATCTGGAGGATAATGAGGTTATAAGAAATAGCCAGCATGGATTTGGCAAGAACAAATCATGCACAACAAACCTAATTTCCCTCTTTGACAGGGTTACTAACCTAGTGGATGGGAGGGGGTGGAAGGAGTTGATGAGATCTATCATGATTTTACTAAGACTTTTTGACATAGTCCCATATAACATTCTCATAAGGAAACTAGGGAAATGTGGTCTAGATGAAATTACTATAGGGTGGGTACACACCTGATTGAAGGACCATACTCAAAGTGTAGTTATCAATGGTTCACTGTCAAACTGGGAAGATGTATTAAGTGGAGTTCTTAAAGGGTCAATGCTGGGTCCAGTACTATTCAATATTTTCATTAATTACATGGGTAATAGCTTGGAGAATATGCTTGTAAAATTTGCATATGATGCCAAGCTGCAAGGGGTTGCAAGCACTTTGGAGGACAGGATTAGAATTCAAAATTAGCTTGACAAATTAGATAATTGGTCTGGAATCAACAAGATAAAATTCAAGAAGTGCAAAGTACTACACTTGGGAAAGAAAAAATCAAATGTACAGCTACAAAATGGAAAATAATTAGTGAGGTATTAGTACAGCTGAAAAGAATCTGGGAATTATAGTGGATCATAAATTGAATATGAGTCAAAAATATGATGGAGTTGCAAAAAAGGCTAATATTCTGGGGTTCATTATAGGAGTATCATATGTAAGACATGGGAAGTAATTGTCTAAGTCTACTCATCTACTCATTAATAGTGTAATAATAACTATTCCTCCGGGGTATCTCTCCCTTCTTTGTGAAGGAGATGAACAAACCAAATCACATTTCCAAACATCTCTAAACTTGAGCATGTGCAGACCCTGATCCTATTCTAAACTTTTCTGTTTAGATCCATCTTTAAAGTTTTACTTTTTCTTTTGTTGCTGGAGTAAGAGGGATTCTGTTCTAATAGGTTGCCATTGTTCTCTAGACACAATATATATTAAGTAATTTCTCTCTCCCACTGGCCACTGAACTGTTGTTTCTTCACAAATTATTTTAGTCCTGCTGCTTCTAACTCCAGCATTTTGCACAAGACCTTTCCAAATAGATTAGTCAGAGTTCTTTAAATATGTAGGACCATATTTGCAAACATTTGCATCCAAGTTGTACCTTTAAAATTAGCATCTACAAATTAGGCATCTGTGTAACTCAGATGGCTGAGTTTAAAAATATGACTCTGGGTGTGTTTACTGTAATCAGTTAGGTAGTGATTTTTAAGGTGCAGCGTTAACAATCTAATTTCAGCTATTTGTTCTTTCAAAGATTTCTTCTTAATTTGGAGGGAGCTCTGGGTCCCGATATTCTGTCTGGGCCAATGAAATAAGACTTCAATAAAAAGAATCTCCAAAGCACTTGGGAGAAGAGTAGATAACGTCCAAGGCCCTAGACACACTGGTCCAAGCAGGATTAGAAGTCAGGCCAGTGGCCTGGATGCACCAGTGATGCAGTCAGAACCCACCTAGCCACTGTAAGGGAGCAACAACAGCACAAAAGTTCAAAGCATCAAAGACTTGAACGACAATGTGTAGAACTTTTTTTAATTAAGGTGACTGAAACAAGAAGAAATGAAAGGAATACAAGGTGGAGAAGAGTGATAAATCCACTGAAGCATGGCTAAGGACATCAATGAACTCTTCTGGAATGTTGGCAGATCTAGGAGAGCAGCTCAGCACTATGAGGCCAGAAAAGATTTGACTTTGGAATTTGGTGAGCAGCCTAGGGATGGAGGGGATACAAAAGGTGATTTGTTATGGCATAACAGATCAGAATTTTTCAGCTCGGGGTTTTTCTGCTGACTAGATGCTTGTAGCCCAAATTCAAAAGCGGGAATGCACAGAAATGCAGATTTTTAGAGGACATGTTTTCTTCTAGCACTTTGGAACTTCTGCTTTTAGTTCCAGTCAAAAACAGGTAAAAATTCTCTTTTGGGTTAATTTCAACTTTTACCTGAACCATTTGCCAAAGCCTAATTTCACCATTATAAAATCATTTTCCCAACACTCAAGTATCACACATAGAAGTCCAGTGTAGAGGATATTTCTAGGAGTGATAGAAAGAATCATGCTGTACCCCTATGAGAAAGCAAATTCACATGTAGATTTCCTCACACAACCCTATATCTTTGGTGCACCTAGGTCGATAGCATAGGTTAACATCTGAGCTACCTGACATAAAAGAAAGTGCAACTCACCTGTAGCACATCTCTTCTTGCATTTACTGTTTTCTTCTTTCCCTATTATTTAACCATCAGTGGTCTATTGCTATTTTTTATTTCTTCACTATCTGAGTTGGATGCATGATGCTATCTGCCATTTCCATTAAAGGGGATGTCATAGGATTAATATTTGAAGATTTCCTGCACTTTAAGGTTATACAGGGTGGGCTGATAAGAACATTATTGGGATAATAATAAGTTCCTATTAAAAATTAAATGTCAAAAATATCTTTTTTTCTTTACTTCTTTTTCAAGTTTCCTTAGTTATAGTTTTTAAATCTCAAATATTGGTCAGTGTGCTTGAAAAAGGCAACCACCCTTTTATTTTATTTTCAGCATCTAAAATATTGCACTTTAAAGTGATGATGCAGAAAAAGACCGAGAAACATGCTGAACTTTATGCAGGTGAGTGATTTCATTGGGGGCTATGCCAGAGTACAGGGGGGTGAACTGATGGGCCTGCATTCTGATCATTTAGATGTTAATTAGTTACCCTGAGAAAGCTGACAGAGAAAATTAGACAATCAAGGTGGCTGGCTGGCTGGGATAAGGAGCCAACTAGGCCAAAGTGGTTAAAGAAGCAAGAAGGAAGTGCTAAGTGGAGAGAGGGGACCAGAGCTAATTGAACTCAGTTACATGGAGGTCTCAGGGGAGGGAGATTTCTGTTCCTCTCAGGTACTGGGGAGAGGGCCTAAAAGGCATGGAAATGCTGTAAATGGACTGTTGCATGGAAATGATGGAGGGAACTAAAAATAAAAGGGTGCAGTGAAGTCACAACCACTGGGGTCTGTGCATATTCTACTTGGAAGAAGGTGGGAGAGGAGCCACACCCTATTACCAGGGCCTAAGATTATAATGACACTGGGTGAGGGATGTAATACTTTCACCCGTGTTGACAGTAACTGTAATCACAGTGGAATTATGCACTTTCATTCTGTATGCTTATATTTGTCATGATCATGGATATATGGGAGCTCAGTCAACTAAAACCACAAGTCAAAACACACTTGAAATTTGATGGGGGCTCAAAATCTGAACTTTGATCCATATCCAGATATCTTTATCCAAATCACTTTTTTTTGAGTGAGCTGACACAAAATCCTAAATCTGAACTCTCTTGACTTTTCACATGCTTGAAATCTTGATGTGTATCCAAATGTTGTTGCTGGGATAACCTATCGATTCACATATGCTAGGTTTTGTTATACTCTCTGTAAGAAGAACAAGACATTAAGGGCCATAACCTCAGCTGGTGTAAGTCCATATATTTCTATTGACATCAGTGGAGCTATGCCAGTTTATACCAGCTGAAGATCTGGTTTTCAAATATTCATTTCCATTATAGATGATGAAAGGTAAAAAAAAATTATACATTTTAAACAAGGACTATAGAAATTGCCCTTACTAGAGATGGGCATGCATTAAAATATGTAGCCGCTGAGAATTCCTGCGTCTCCTTCTGAAAAAAAGACCCTAAGAATACCTGGCCATGCCAACTGAGTATTTTCAGGAGTAATATTACAGGATTAACCTATAATCATTACTGACACATATTTTGGACACTGAACTGGATACTGCCTGCCAGTGGGACCAGGTGCCTTCACCTATGGTTGTATCACTTGGATTCAAATACAATATTTACTTTATAAGCTTTTAGAATATTATTTTTAAAACATGTCAAAGGCATCCTCCAGGGCATTTGCACAGTTAGTTTTCTTAAAGGAAGGTACATTTTAGGGCCTAATTCTATCTCTGTACATGTTTATATCAGGTTCATCACCGTGGTATCTAAGCTCTTAAAGAAATACATAGTATTCCATTAACATCACTGAAGCACATGCATGCAAGAATGTGCCATTTCGTATTCTTGTCATAATCGAATTTTATTCCCATTGGAGTTTAAAGCTAGGAATATTGAAGTCTCTTGTAGATGCTGTACATATCTCAATCGGTTTAAGACACAGGCAATTAAAAATTCAGGAAATCTGGCTGAAATCATCCATTCCTTCCAAATAAAGCCAACCAACCCAAAAATGTGTGGACAGAAACAGGTGGCAAATAGTTCCAACATGCCACAGAATGACAGTAATTTATCATTTATTTTCCATTGCACCAGTGAATGAGAAGAATCTAATTTGTGTTTGGTATCATTATCCCTCATTCTGATGTAAGCTTGCCTGTGAGAGCTCTTTGATCCCAGCCTTTTCTATAATCAGCCCAATTCTATTCTGATTTCCTTGACAAGTTCTCTTCACTTCAACCATTTTCTCCTTTCTGACTTTATTTCTGTTGACATTGCATTACTGAGCCCTTGTGCCTTTTCTGGGCTAATTGGTCCAGGTGGACTAATTTGGTATCTAATTACATAACTGTTTTTTGACACTGCTATGAGTTTTTCAGGGTCACACCAAGTGAACTGCCTTCAGACTTTTTTTTTTGAATTTCAGAAGAACTTGTTTTATTATTTTATTTTTTAAACTGATCATGTGCTTAATCAAGCTCCCTTTGAAATCAATGCTCATTCCCATTACCTTCACTGGGAACGTGATCAAGCCTGTAGCATATACATCAACATATGGTACTTGGCACATTTTGGGTACAGTGTGTTAAAAAGCATATGCAGTCTCCAGGCTGTTTGAAATACTTGCAAACAAGAACACTTTTCAGTCCCACTTTCTCACACACTCACATTCAAACATGTGCAAAACCACAAATAAATCCACATTTAACCCTGTCACTGCAATGGTTACATTTGTTCAGATACAGAAAAGACAGGATTTGCCTAATAGTTTTGTCCATGGGGCCCAACCCTCCAAATAGTCCCCCAGTAGGCAACTGGGTTACACACTCGAGTATAGACTAATTGTATGAGCAAGGATTGACAGGCTTAGGCTCCATGTTGGCAGAGCACATTTCATGGGTGTGATGCATCTGAAGCACTGCTCAGTGAGGAAAGAGTTATTGTGTGACAGTAAAAAAAGTCATATTTTTTAAAACTAATTCTGAACCATTATTATGTAAAATTAGGTCAATCAGATAGACAGACAATTAATTATTCTCCTTACCTCTCTCCTCTCAGATGACATACTGTTTTGTACAGATCTTTGATAGCAAGAAATTATAGGAACAAGTTAGGAACCAGGATGATATCATAATATACGTCTTCCCTAATTAGGGAGATATCAAACACCTTAAATGTAAGCAATAAGAGTTAAAACATGACAAGCAAATATTGTAGTGGGACAACAACATGGAGAGCAATGGGATGTGGGGAGTAAAGCAGGGAGAAAGAAATAGGGGCAAAGAGAAGGGAGAGAAGGAAATGGACATATATGGGGTATATAATCAAAGGAGGGAGAGAAGACTACTAATAGTAACTTATGGCTCTCCTCAAGGTCCATGCACAGATGGTGATTCTGCATAGAACAGAGGAGTACTACTCTCCACCTACCCCCACTCCACTGAAACATACCACAGGGACTTAGTAGGGTTCCATCTCCACAAATGGAGAGTGGTAGTGTGGTTAGTCAGCCAGGTTACAATGTCAAGTATCAGAGGGGTAGCCGTGTTAGTCTGGATGTGTAAAAAGCGCCAAAGAGTCCTGTGGCACCTTATAGCCTAACGGACGTATTGGAGCATAAGCTTTCGTGGGTGAATACCCACTTCATCAGATGCGTATATTTATAAATATTTATACCTGCCTCTGTAAATTTATACCTGCCTCTGGAAATTTCCACTACATGCATCTGACGAAGTGGGTATTCACCCACGAAAGCTTATGCTCCAATACGTCTGTTAGTCTATAAGGTGCCACAGGACTCTTTGGCGCCTTTTACAGGTTACAATGGACACTCTCCAAAATAATAATTACAATTTGTGGGGGAAGCCAGTGTGAATAAACGCAGATGGAGGGATGACCCTCATTATTCTGGAAGCTTCTCAGGGCAGCTCCAGTGTGGGGAACTCCTGGCAACAGTTGAGCCCTTTTCCTGAATCAATTTACCTGAAAGCCATGTGAATTTCACAGCATCCAGGAGATCATGGCTTTGAGCCCTCTGACTTCTTACATGGGGGTGGCAAACCACTCACAGAATTACAAGGGAAATCTGTGAGCTAAAATTGAACTGAGTTTCTATTTTCTCATGTGGCAATAACCTGCATAAAGGAAAATTTGGCCTAGGTGTTAGAGTGTAAGGAAAAAAAGATAAAACAGATAGGGAAGGGTATTTATGAGTAGGTAAGGGGACCTGAGATTTGACTTCTGCCCTCTGGTTCCAGAAAAAAATATTTTTTTAGCTATGGCTCATTCTAATTTAGAACTGGATTCTTCACACCCTGGTTTTCTATAATGTAAACACCATCCCAATCCATGTCAACCCTTCATAATCTGACAGAATGGATCAATGTTATTTTATGTGAGAATGATCCTGATTATCTTATCCTAATCTCCCTGGTTTCTTGATGTTCATACATCCACAACAGAAGAAAAGGCCCTCTTCTAAAGTAACTCTACTGGGAGGAGGGTTGCCTCTTTCACATTTTAGGTTAAATAGGCATGTGTGTAGACACAGATTCATTTCAAATTCTGGCACTTAAAATTTTCAGTTCAGTTCAGAAGGTATCACTGATGCTAGTGGCGTTCCCCATTTCAAGTATAAGGAGTATCACTGGAATCAGCAACATCTTTAAAATCAGAATGAACTTTTAACTGAACCCAGTGTCAGGCAATTAATAAAATCTAGGTACTAGTGCTATGAAAATGTGTTTAACAGTTACATAGAAGCTTTATAGTATTTCCAAAGATGTTTTAATTAACTCTGCTACTACTACATTTGGAAATCTTCCCTAGATTTGAATGGGTTTGGATCATGCCTCATTCGTGGATGTTCCTTTCTCTCTCTCTCTACTTGTGCCATGACATATGACGAAAAACAAAATCTCACTAGTTCTTTAAGCATTCATGAACTGATCCCTGCAGTCTAGTGTTCATGGGTTTAGAATGAATAAGCTCTTATAGCATTGCTCAGAGGTTCAAGTTCCACGAATTAAAGTCTCCAAGGACAACCCCTCCTGGCCCCCTTCACTCTCATTCCCTTCCATCTTCAATTTACAATAATTTGCATTTTGCATTTAGTGTTTAGCACCTCCCACCCTAGGGTTACAGAACACTTTACAAAACTTAATTAGTTTGGACTCATAACACTCCTGTACGGTATCTAAATATTTTACCTCCATCGTACAGCCTGGGAATCCCTCAGACCAGATGGGAAATCTGCGGCAGAGCTAGAATAGAACTCAGTTTTTCCATATCCCTACCTGTTTCTTAAACACAAGACCCTCCTTTCTCCCTGAATTTAGTCTAAGAATAGTCTAAAAAAAATCTACTGTATGTTTCTTAATGTCTCAAACTTCCTCCCATTTCAGCTCCCATACAAAAACCTTTTAAATGCTTACTCCCTCCTAATTTAGTAAAATCTTAGAAGGAACAGTGTGAAGTCATTACCACCTTTATGGTTAAATTCACACCTGGAGCAAAAGTGCAACTCTATAGCATGTTGACTATACATTGGAACTGAATTCCTCCCTGTGTCTTCCATCAGATCCTCAGGTGAAATGGCTTAAAGCAAATACTCTTTATTTCATATTAATAACTAATGCATAGAAGGACACAGAAATATGTCCTTGAAACTTAGGTATGTGTGTTATATAGACTGAAGAAACTCCCAGAGCATTAGCAATGTCTGTAAACCATGTTCTCACAGCATATCAGTATTGAAGCTTCCTGTAAGGAAAGAAGCACTGATGATAATCTCTCCTTCATTGTCCTAGGCTTCTTTTGCTATCCTTTTCCCTGTCAACGCTCCCATTCTCTCATTTTCAAACGCTATCTCTTCCTGCCAAGACTAGGGATTCATAATACAGGACTTACATCTGGGTAATTCAGATTCTATAATGATTAATCCATTATACTCTGCTAGAGTTTCACTTTGATTCTAATTTTACCAGAAAATGTTTTTTTCAATTTTTATAGTTCCTAAAAATGTGACAAGGATTCTTTCTGATTTGCAGTTGATACATATACACTTTATAGTTTATTCTATATTTCTCAAGTGTTGCGAAATCTGAAATTCAAAGCTGACTAAGCATCTATCCATCAGACAGAATACACCAAATTGATCAAATTATAGGACATTTATAATAGGGCATTGTAGCAAAATGTATTCAGAGCACACAGGTGACAAAACAAGGGATTCAAACCCTCATTATTTCTCTCTATAAATAAATAAATTAATGGAGATATCCTATCTCCTGGAACTGGAAGGGACCTTGAAAGGTCATTGAGTCCAGCCCCCTGCCTTCACTAGCAGGACCAAGTACTGATTTTCCCCCCGGTTCCCTAAGTGGCCCCCTCAAGGATTGAACTCACAACCCTGAGTTTAGTAGGCCAATGCTCAAACCACTGAGCTATCCCTCCCCCCATATTCCAATGTAGTCTAATTTAAAAAAAATAAAAAAAATCCTGAAACAAACTTCCTTTGAAAAACAATTATATTTGTTTCTTGTTAAACTTTATAGTTTTCTATACAGAAATGATTTTAAAGAATATTTAGTCTTCTAGTCGAGAAAGTATGGATTGTGAGCTATGAATTGACTGGTAATTGTAATCAAAATATATCATTTCTTAAATACATAAACAATCCCCCCACTTCATGTATACTAGGTGCCCAATTCTGCTCTTTTAAATCCCTTCATAAAACACATTTATTTCATTAAGTTCTCAATTACTGACCTCGCCTTTGGTGGCATCATTACACTATATTGCTCTTAAGCTGTTGCCCCATGCATCTGATTGCTGGAGGCAGAGCATAAGATTCTTGGAGCATGAACTGTTATTTCGGCATGTGCATTTACAGTGCTATGTACAAAATCTACAATAAAACAATTGCAAGAAAAAAAAAGGTTGGGGAAAATAAGTTAATACAAAGTACACTGTCAAAGAGTGCCAGAGGGAACTATCTTTAGAGAAAGGCTCAGAAAGGAAAGACATAAAATAAATACTTCACTAATTAGCTGCAATACTGTAGGGACTAAAGACAGTTGGCAAATTATTTGCAACTGAATTAAAGTCAGTTAAAGTTGGTCCAACTTGGGTTTTTATCTTTAATAAAACTTTAACTGCAGCAAAATAAAGGTTAGTGTTAATTATTACAATTCCTTACCAATATTGGGCCCAGTTCTGACCTGGCTCAAATCTATTGAGATTGATGAATTTCTGTCTGCTTGCATCATAGCTGAATTTGACTCCTTGCTTTTAGGTTTACTTTTGGACTGTTCAATACTTTAAATTCCCCTTCAATATCTTGATCGAAAGTCCATTGAAGTCAATTGGAGTCTTTCCATGGTGGGCTTTGGATCTGGCCCCAAATTCTGAACCCTTTCACTTTCCCCCACCATCCATTCCCTGACCTTCTCTATTTCCTTTTGGTTCCTTCCAGAGCTTCCCAGTATATATTAACTAATTTAGCCATCTGTTAATACTCTCTGGAATTGTGTCCCTTTGTTATGAGTTCATGGGATTTCCCTCCACACGTTATAGGAGTGACCATCAGGCCTGATCTTTTTCTGGGAAAAGCTCTTAACTTTCTGTATATAGAGCTGAATGAATAATTTGCAGCAAATACCTTTAAGATGAATTTGCCTGTTTTTTTGGGCCAAGGAAATCATGATTTTTTTTTCAAGTTCATTTGTTTAAAAATATTCTAAAATGGTCTTTATCTCATTCACCACTTTGATTAGTTATGACTGGTCAAACAAGTTATATAGTATATTTTTTGTTCCCTAACTTCCAGCAATACTAGCCGTACATGCTGCTTTGAAATTCAGTTTCTCTGATCACTTACGACAGTAAAACACAACTGCGGAGAATATCTACGGAAAATAAATACAAAGTGGACATGGATTTGGCTCAGGCAAATTCATTTAAAAATGAGAAAGAATGTTCATTCTTTAATGTTATTCACTCTTCTTTAGCCTGTATTCTGATAGTCCTGTTAGTGATTCCAAATTACATTGTTCACTTCTAATTTTGATGAGCAGCTTTATTTAATTTATTGCATCTATACAAGTAATGTACAGGTGTGAATAAAAACAAAGCCCTTATCCACTTTCTGATTTCCACTGAAAATCAAACAAATCATTTTACAGGAAAAGAGAAAACGTCACCTCTGATGTCAGCAAGCCCTTTAGATATTTCTTTTGGGATTACTCTTCAGTTTTTCACAGATAGCTTCAATTGCAAATGCCAAATTGGTGGAGAGGTAGCTCATTCTTTGTCATTTTAATGTAATGGGTTTTAGAATTCTGCAGATTTGAGAAAAAAAATCTCAGCACAATTTGCCTTTTTTTTGGTAAATGTCCATTGGTTTGAATAAAACAGCTTGTTTTCAACACTAAAATAATCCCATTAAAGTATATCAATGTGATATCAGTTATCACTTGGGGATACCTGAGATAACATAGTTATGTCTTATTCTACATATAAGAAAAAACTATTGTGTCACAGATATCATTGTGTTCTACTGTTACTAAATATTTATTTTAACAGAAACCACTGTACACAATACAGATCCATAGTGTTTAGGTACATAAGGGACTATTAGATCATCTAATATGACATTTAGTATATCACCATTAAATTTCACCTACTTACTCTTGTACCTTCTGCATCATTTTCCAGAAAGGCTTCCCATCATGATTTGAAGACATCAAGCAATGGAGAATCTACCTGTTTCCTTGGTAATTTGTTCCAATGGATAATCGTCCTATTTCTAATTTGAACTTGTATGGCTTCGACTTCCAGCCATTAGTTAAAGCAGGGGTCGGCAACGTCTGGCACGTGGCTCGCCAGGGTAAGCACCCTGGCAGGCCGGGCCAGTTTGTTTACCTGCCGTGTCCGCAGGTTCAGCTGATCGCGGCTCCTACTGGCCACGGTTTGCTGCTCCAGGCCAATGGGGATGGCAGGAAGCGGCGCGGACTGAGGGATGTGCTGGCCACGGCTTCCTGCAGCCCCCATTGGCCTGGGGCGGCGAACCGTGGTCAGTGGGAGCTGCGATCGGCCGAACCTGTAGACGCGGCAGGTAAACAAACTGGCCTGGCCCACCAGGGTGTTTACCCTGGCGAGCCGCGTGCCAGAGGTTGCCGACCCCTGAGTTATAGCTATGCCTTTGTTTGATAGATTAAGGCGTCTTTTAGTATCTGCTGTTTTCTCCCTATGAAAGTTATATACTATAATCAAGTAACTACTTAATCTTTTTTATTATAAGATAAACAAATTGAGATCTTTACATTTTTCATTGTAAGGCATCTTCTCTAGCCCTTGAATCATTTTTGAGGTTCTTTAATATACTCTACCTTATTTTCCAATATCTATTTAAAGTAAAATTGTTGGATTTCCATCTTCTTAAACTCCCTTCCAAAATCTCCAAAGTGTTCTATAATCTGGTAAATTCCACATGATTCCATAATATTGGTCCAACATGCATCATCACAGTGGGGACTTGCCAGGCGATTTCAAAATCCATTCAATCTTACAGTTACATCTCATATTTTCACTCCAGGGAGATAGCACACTATTCTGATGCCCTGGTGTTCCTTACTAGGTTCTCTGTCCACGTTTCTAAATATGGAGTGGCCAGTGATAATTGTTGGCTCCTTAGAACTATTAAAGAACTTCTCTAGGTATCTGCTTCTTTCAAAGGACACACATCAGGTAGGTCTTCTGTAGCTCTCTGTTCCATTCCTCCAGAGACTGGCTCCTTGCCAAGTATCTCATAACGATTCAATACTTTTAGGTTAGTTAAATACCTCCTGGTTATCTTTCCCCGGCTGGTCACAAATCACCAATCTGCTTCCTCTGGCTTTACTCTCTCCAGTTCCATTATCATCCATCCTTCCCTTGTGATGGCATTGGCAACAATTTCTGAATCTGGTTGGCCAAGTCCTTATTTTCGCAGTTGAAACTTATGCTTTGAGCCCAAGTATTTTCTCCTTCAGAATTGCCACCAGCTTTCACTTAACACACCAGAACTCTGTTTTTAACCAGTGAAAGGATGAGTGAGTATTCCTATCACTGTTTTAGCGGTGAATAAACGAAGACAAAAGAATTATGTGATTTGCCCATAGTCACACAGAGCTAGACTCTACATTTACAATTTACCCAGAGTAAGGGGAGCTGTACATAAGAGATACTGTCAATAATATTCTGCCAAAAAACCAAAAGTGATCTATAATTTTTCATAAAAAAATGCATTCTCCAAAATGTTTTTCTGTTATTTTTATTCTTTTCCAATATCTTTACTCTATTGGTCATGCCATTTTATTCATCTTTACTGCTTTACTGGACAAGTCAATTGGGGAAGCATTCCGATTGGCTGGAGAACATTCTAAATGTAACATTTTATAATGTTAGATTATTTCATGTGAAACACACTGAAACTACTGTCAGACTGACTATATCTTATAGGAAATTAAGCTGCATTATCTTGCACAATGCAGACTTTTTATAATAGCAGCAAGGCAAATCTAGTGGATAGTTGTCAGAAGATAATCACAGCCCTTGGGAATTATAGATACTTGGCTAAATCTCATATCTTTTACTGCCGTGGGGATATAGTTATATTATGACAAACACACCCCTTGTGTATTACTTACTCTTTATTTTTAGTCAAGGGCTATAGTACTGCAATCATCTAACTGAAATACCTCAAGTGAACATTTCTTTATACTATTAAATTTCAAGTTTTAAATAACCACATAAGAGGATACAGTTCAACTAGAGAATTCCAAAACTCTGTTACCAAGAAATTACAGTTTAAGATATTTCTAAAACAATATTCATGTTAGCTAATATTGTACAGATAAACTAAACAATGTGCATGACTACCTTAAATTATAATAAGTAGTTTTAATGTTCATTTTGTTCTTTCTCTCTTCAGAGCTCTTCACGGACATTAACTAATTTCAAGCCACAAATTCAGATCATTGTTAGCTGAACAGAAATAAAGTAGAGTTCTGTCACCACTTCAGCCACTGAGAAGATGGATAAGAGAATTGGAAAAGCTGGATTCTGATATTTTTAGCATTTTTTGAATATGACAGAATGAAGTGTTCATCCAAAATACATAAAATGTTATTATTTGAAAATAAAAAAGGTTGATCTTATTAAAATACTTCAGCTGTGAAGCAGGGTTGATAATCCAGTCAATATATTCATGAATATATTGCAGTATGTTTTCTAATAATTTGTTCAAAGATTATTTTCTAAAATGTATTTTCCCAGTTTTGTTCTTTAATAATGTACTAATGGGGTTTAGGCTAGTGCCCCCACACTCCTCAGAATACTGGACCTAAGTTCTGTGGAGAAATTCTTGGATTCCCTTGTACTCGAGTGTGGCAAGGTGGAAATTCAACAGCAGCATCCTTTACATTAAAATCCAGAATGATTTCATTGTTTAATGAATTAAATGTGAAAACCGCAGTGTGCTTTGCCTTTAAGAGTCCACAACAGGAAGTGGACTCCAGTTGAGGTATATGCAAGTGTGAACTGCAGTATGGGTTGGATCTCAGTGTTAGCTACTTCTGTGTCAGATAAAGTACTAGATGCACTTGTACTACATAGAAACCAAGTTGAAAACTGAAAAACAGAGGGAATTATGTTTCAAACCGTACCAGACAGCTTCTGGAGCAGAAGAAACACCCCAAACAGTGCAAAGCAGCAGTCCTCTTGGGAAGATCTTATCAAGATGTTTAATACTTTTCTCTAAGGTCTTGCAGAACGTAGAGGAGGTCATTTCAATGTTTAAAGAAAACAGTTATCAACATACAAATATGATGTCTCTAGGCTAGGCTACAAATATGAACAATGAATAATAATAGTCTACCAGTGACCTCAAAAAGGCCTTACAAACACTAAACAATTTGGTTTTGATCCTTTACCCTTGCAAACTGACTTCTGTACGAATAATCCCAGGAGGGAGGAATACCAGTATTTTACAGGACTTTAGGATGGACCCTAAAGCTTCACAGCACAGCAAAGTGGTGGATAAGTATTATTATCTTCCTTTTACAGATGGAGGGAAATGAGAGAGAAAGAAGTAAATGGCTGTTTCTGCCTTTTTTTTATCCTCATTGAGTAGTATCTCACTTCTCAAAGTACAATTTGAATAGCAGTGCAGGGAAGAGTGGCAGACCTGGGCTCTAAGTGATTTGCCTAAATTCATATGGCTAGTCTGTGGCAAAGCTAGGAAAAGACACGGCTCTCCTTATTGTTACTATGAGTGAAATTCACCCTCTGCTGCACAAAGCCTGAGTAACAGGGCTTTGTGTGAAGGACTGAGGGGAAAGGAATTTGGCCTCACAACCTGCAGTTAAGGCTGTACTGCAGATTATCTCAATGGGTACTATTCCTGTCTGTGAATTATTATTATCCTGTTAGGATAAATACATTCATGGATTAAAAGGCCAGAAGTGAATATTGTGACCATCTAGTCTGACCTCTTACTTAACATGGGCCATAGGACGCTCCTGAGTGAATTTCTGTGTGTACTGGAGCATATGTTTTAGCAAAACCTCCAATCTTGTTTTAAAATTTCCAGTGAGGGAAAATACACCTTAGTAAATTCTTCCCTCACTGTTAAAAATTTGCACCTTATTTCCAGTCTAATTTTTTCTAGCTTTCACTTCCAGACATTGGATTTTGTTATACCTTTGTCTGCTACACTGAAGAACCCATTATTATCAAATTTCTGTCCCACGTAAATAACTATAGACTATGATCAAGTCACCCCTTAACCTGCTGTTTGTTAAAGTACATAGATTGAGTTCCTTCTGTCCATGTCTATGACACATGTTTTCTGATCCTTTAATTATTCTGATAGCTCTTCACTGAACCATCTCCAACTTTTTCAACAACCTTCCCAGACTGTGGACACCACAACTGGACACAGGATTCCACCAGTAGTCACACCAATGCCATATGCTGAGGTAATATAAGTAAAGCTGACCGGGGGACGACCATTCCCTTTTGCTACAACTGTCAAAGTTTCATAATCTGTTGTCAGACCACAATAAAACAAAAACAAAGTCTTTTTGAACACTTTTTTTCTGTGAAAATATAATTGTTTCAAAACAGCTGGCTTTTGGATTTAAAGCTAAGATTTTTGATTCAGTGAGGGTGGGTGTGGATATGTCTGTGCTGGTGTGAGCACTTGTCAGGGATGTGATAGCCCCAGATTTAAGTACCCACACTGCCTGTTTCAGGCAAGAGCTTTTTGTCTTAGGTAACTTTGAATCAAGTAGATTAGGTACTTGAATGTGGGTTTTCTACATCCCAAGCAAGTGCCTTAACCAACAGCTATAAAGTGTGCTCATGTCTCTCACTCTCTTTCTCCACACCTTCTTGACAAAAATGTAGCAATCCAGCTTCAGCAAAATTTCATTTGATCAAAAATGTTTGGTGCACTCCAAATATAACCCTCCCTATTCCTAATTCATATTCCTGTTTATGCATCCAAGGGTTGCATGAGCCCTTTTGGCCACAATGTCACACTGAAAGCTCATGTTGAGCTAATTATCCATCAGGAACCCCCAACTCTTTTTCAGCCACAGCTTCCCAGGATAGAGTCTCACATCCTGTAGGTATGGCAAGCATTCCTGTTTCTTAGATGTATGGCTTTATATTTGGTCATGTGAAAATGCATAGTTTGCTTGGACCCAGCTTACCAAGTGATCCAGATTTCTCATTATCAGTGGCTTGTTTTCTTCATTATTAGCCATTCCCCCAATGTTTGTGTCATCTACAACTTGATTGGTAGTAATGTAATGTTTTCTTCTAGGTCATTGATAAAAATGTTAAATAGTATATGGCCAAGAATCAATCTCTGTGGGACTCCACTGGAAACACACATGCTCAGTGATGATTCCCTGTTTTATTTGAAATCTATCCTGGAGCCATTTTTAACCCATTTAATGTGCACCATTTTGATTTTGCATCATTCAACTTTTTAAATCAACATTTTGTGTAGTACCAAGTCAAATGTCCTACAGAGGTCTAAGTGTATTACATCAACACTATTAGCTTTATCAAACTTGTAATGTCATAAAATATATCAAATTAGTTTGATAAGTTTGATTTGCCATAAACCCATGTTGATTCACATTAATTACCTCTTTTAATTATATATTAATTGAGTCCCATATCAGCTGTTCAACTTTTCTTCCAAATAGAGGCTGTTTCTATAGTACAAATATGTGTAGGAACTTAAAGAACTCTACTTTCAGGACGTGTTTGGGAAAGGAAAGCATATGTAGAGAAATGAATAATGCCTGAATGTTGATCTCTCTTTATGTGCTTCAACACTGATGCTGTGTCAGTTCCTACAGTTACATTGAATCAGAAATTAAGAATATTGGGGATGGCGGATGACAAACCAGCCCCTCACCAGAGAGAGAGTGAGAGAGAGAGAGAGAGAGAATAATCATGTCCTTGCACGGATGGACAAGAAAGGGGAAGTGTTTAGAAACTGGACATTCTTTAGATCACAGTGGGAAAACTACAAATTTGAAACTTCATTAAGAGAAAAACCATATAAGAACAGCTACACTATGAGCTGTAATGGGTAAAGACCACCATATGCTCCAACGGCAATTGGCTATATCAGCAGCAAACTGAGAAGACAATGTCAAATGCCTGACTATAAAATTTTAAAAGATGAACTAATTTGTGCTAGATTGATAATTGGGATGAAAGATGCAGGAGCTTCAAAAATAATGCTTACACAGCCCATGCTACCTCTACCCAGAGCTATAGACATGAGTCAAAGTACTGAACAAGCTCACATCTAAATGTAGAGCATAAGTAGAACAGAATCAGAGATCATTCACCAAGTAGCACAGGGAAAAATACATCAAAATTCATGCAAATCAAATGTACAAATACAAAGCAGAGAAGATAAACAAAATTCAAAAGAAGACGTATGGGTACTATGAAGAAAAACATAATGGAAAATGCTCTTAATATGGGTCAGATGCAATAACTGTCACAAAAGAAATCATTATGCTACAGTTTGACAACAACAAAAATCAAAGAAAAAATGTACCACATTGAGGAAGCAGTGACTCTGAAGATAAGATTTTGCATGTATATGACATTAATGCAGAGCAAACCAGAAAGAACAAGTGGTTTGTAAAACTTAGACTAGCCACAGATGTAAAGACAAGGCAGTAACACACAAACAAACAGGAAACTGAATGCCAAATAAACAGTGGAGTATAATTGAATGTGCTTGGCTACAAAAATTCAGCATTATTCAAGAGAAGAAAGAGAAATTGCAAACAAGCAAAACCAAATTAAAATGATAGTATGCCACAATCATAATACTACTAGGACAATGTAAATTATATGCAGAATACCTAGAAAATGGAAATAGGCTGAAATTCTAGGTAGCACAGACAACACAGAAACCACTGCTTTCATCTAAAACAAATGAATCCATGAACCTAGTGACACTACAGTTGGAACAAACTATTCATACAAAAACACACAAGCAAACAACCACATCCTGTGCAGACAACACACTGTGGCACCCCAGCAACAAAGCTGCTAAAAATTACCAGGATGTTTCTGAAGGACTAGGATGTCTTTCAGGAATGTTACACCTGGAAATAAATAAAACATTTTAGCCAATAGAATTCCTGCAGTAAGAGGGGGGAAATGGGAGTGATAAAGCAAATGGAAAAAGAAGGCATCATTGCTAAAGTCACAGAGCCCACGAGTTGGATAAGCAGCACTGTAGACCTGAAGCCAAGCAAGCTGAACATTTGCATAGACCCAAGAAACATAAAAAAGCACTAAAAACAGCTCACTGCCATATGCCTACAATTGTAGAAATATTACTTGATTTGGCAAAAGAAAACATGGTCTCTGTACTTGATGCCAAAAAAAGATATTTGCAAGTGCAATTGGATAAGGAAAGTAACTACTTTACCACATATTAGACACCAGCAGGTATTACAGATGGTTGATAATGCAATATGGGATCAAATCTGCAGTGGAAGAATATCAGCATCTCCAATAATATATAATAACAGGACTCATCACAACTGATGAGATTCTGGCATACAGATTCAGAGACAGCATGATGGAAGCTATGGCAGATCATGACGAGAACCTAATCTGTCAGCTAGAAAGAGCCATGGAAGTAAATCTAAAATTAAATAAAAGCAAGCTAAAATTTCCATTGACTGCAGTATTACACTTGGGACACTTGATGACCTCCCCTCCCACCAAGGGTTATAACCTGATCCCTAAATGTTAAAAGCAATCCAACAGATATCCACACCTAAATACATTAAATCAGATCAGAGACTGTTATCATTTGTAAACTATCTGACAAAAAAAATTTCCAGGTCTGTCGGATGTGTGTGAGCCCCTGAGGACTCAAAGATTCAGCAAGCACATGGTTACCTCAATATGATTCAGCCATCACATGTATCAAAAAGCTGGTGGCCAACAATCTTATCCTGAAATATTACAATGTGAAAGAAGATGTAACCATATAATGTGATGCCAGTGAGATGGTTCTTGGGCTATCAGTCCTACAAAAAGGACAGTTGGTAGCTTTCACATTAATGTCATAGCTTCAAGCAAGAAGAGACCACTGGATCATCTAATTTGAACTCGTGTATATCACAGGCCATCAACACCACTCAACACTCACACAGAAACCACAACAAAAATTACACCAAAATATTACATCTGTGTCCAAGGCAGAGAATAGGAGGGGTTGAAGTGTCCCAATGCCTGAGGCCTTTCTCACTGCATGCTGCAGATGAAGGCACTAATAGAACAAAGATATGCCCAGACTGAAAAGGAATGTCTTGTAAATAGTATCCATATTTGAAAATTTGAATAGTATGTTCAAGGATGGGAAACCATTTGAGTAGAAAGTGACTATAAACCACTAGAGAGCTTTTTTAAAAAGCCACTACTAGAGCCACACAAATCCCTCAGTGTACACAAACCACAGCTTACCTGTAACCTACAAGAAGGAAACTGAGATGTATGTAGCTGAAACTTTATCCAGAGCAGCCCTGCAGCATGAAAATATAGCAACTTAACAAGAATATGAGATCCTCAAGCTCACAGAAATGCAGAAAACACAGAAAGACATAGAAAGTGTCAAGCAAGCCAGTTATGTGCCATTTTTAAGTCAGGGGTGAGAAAGAAACCCATTACAAGTGCTCACAACCATCTTTCTATCAGGATGACCAAACGCTAGGCAAGAAGCTACACCTGCCTCTCAAGAATATGGGAATTATCAAGACATACTATGCATCCAAGTTAACATAATAAATAAAGGTAGGTAAATCATAATACCCAGGTAACTGAAAATAGAAAATTTCTCAAGAATATATTGGAGCTATTCTGGAATAGATCTGTGTCTCTGAAAAGTCAGAGATAATGTATACTGGCCAAATGTGACCAAGGATATCCAAGACCTGGTGACCAGTTGGGGAAATGTAGGCCAGGCAGCAAAGAGAGATAATGAAAATACACAAAATTTCCAACAGACCTGGGAGCAAAGTAGGAATGAACTTTTTACTACAAACCACAAACATTCCCTCATTATTGTAGACTACTATTTGGGATTCCAATAACTAGATGAACTGTCATACACTACTGTAGTGATTATCATAGAGAAAGCAATGACGCATTTTAGCAGGCATGGTATCCTAAACTGAGTAGTTTCAGAAATGGATCCCCATTTATTTGCAGTGAATTTGTGCAATTTACCTGAGAATGTGAATTCAATGCCACAGCATGAGATCACTGTACCACAGCCAATCAAATTGCAAAGCTCAATTGACAGTTAAAATTGCTAAGAATCTAATATAGAATGCTGAAAAAATAAAGAAAATATATAGTGAGTCATTTTTGAATGGAGAAACATTCCCAGGGTGAAATATGCATTCCTCTGTGACTTGATCAGCAGGACATGGAAGGAACACAGGCTGACAAATGACTGATAGATATCAGAACAGACTCAACATACTAAAATACCACATCACCAAGGGAACCAAGTTTCCTGGCATCACAAGAAAGTCTTTCACTAGCTGCAACTCAAACTACCTGCAAGGTATATGTAACACTTTGTACAATAGTAAGGCATGAAATAACAACCCTCCCAAACCAGAGGAAAATACTTTAATTGACAAGCAAGTTAAGAAATTAAGAGAGAGAGAGATGATGTTAAGTTATATCTGAGGATATAGACTTTCTGAGAATGTAATAGAATGTTTAAGTATGTAAGCAGGTTATAGGATTCACGTTAAATGTTGCTATCTCAAACATATGTGATCAAATGAATGATACAATATATAGGCTCTGATGAGGGGGTGTTATATTATGATTTATGTATAATTGGCTAGATAACTTTTCTTTCAGGAATTGCTTGATGAGACAGAACTTCATATATGGAAAAAGGAATAAAAACTGAATGTTTCATTGTCTTGGCTCTCTCTTTTCATGCTTGAACACTGAACAACTCCCTATATGGCAGTTTTGAGGCACTAGATTTGTAGGTACAATGGCTCCTCCTTCACAAGGACCTGGGTTGGTGTGTAGATTAGAACTAGCTGAAACATGGGATTTCTGGCTCATGGAAAATTTCGCATTTTTGAAATTTGGTTTCATTCTGACACAGTGTTTCTGCCCAGAGCCAAGATAATTGCTGAATGAATTTGACATTTTTGTAAATTTCATAGCTGCTAATAGCTGGCCCTGGGTTCCTGGACTGGGGGCAGTTCTGGACTCTCATTTCCAGGATAGACTGTTCGGAAATTCTGAAAGCCCTGACATAGCATGTCATGCGTCTGACAAAGTGGGCATTCAGGGTGCTCTCTGGGAAAGCTTTTGTCAATTTCATAGGCAGAAAGAGAAATTGACAATAGCCTTCCAGGCAAGCGCAGAAGGAGCCATCATTTTGATTTTTCCAGTGGAAAATTGATTTTTTTTCAGCAAAATTTTTCTTATGGAAAATAGCAGTCTTATGGAGAAGGCATTTTCCCAGTAAATTATTCCAAGAAAAATATTTAACCAGCTCTAAAGTAGACACCTTCTGCAGTGCACAGAGGTTGTAGAGGCTTTTATGAAGCCTCTCTCCTCACTGTCTATGTCAGTAGTCTCACCACAAGGGTAAATTGTTTGGGGGCTTACAGCATTCCCCTACACCTGGTGAATTCCACCCCAAATTAATTCTTAAAAAGAAGCTGTGCCTCGGACCTGTCTGATTTTACCATTTTAATGGAATTTATATGCAGAGTAAATATAAAATGTCAAATGGCATAGTAAATAGGTTTTGTCTCCATAGCTACCTTTCAGTGGCAGTGAGCATATTGGCTGTTCATAGCAGAAGCATCACCCTTAGACAAAAAAGCACAAAAAATATCTAAATTTGCCAAATCTATATAGGTTTGCATAGAGGATGATACTGTACTTTATTTTTTAAAGGATAGTCCAATGCTTTGAATTATTTGCAAAGAATATTTGTATAAAGATGAATGTGCTTATATGGTTTTCTAGTCAGAAGATTATTGTGAAAAGATAGAACATCGGACAGGTTTCATGCACATTAAAACATCCCCTCTGTGCATTTCTAATATTCCTGTTTCAACATACTCTATACCTTGTTGAATGATGTTCTTTCTTCCATCATGCAATATGGAAGTCCAGATTGGCAGCTGTTTCTCTTAAAAGTTTGTAAATGTTGACATCACATACAATTTAGTTGGGTTGCTATAGAGATCTCTACAGCGACACAAAAATAAAAGGAGGAAAATTAATCTGCCTTGTAGTCTAGTTTCCTAGAGTGCACCTCCTATGGGGAGAATGCAATAATTAAGTCTTGTTTACTGTGTTTTCCCTTAAACCTTTGATGTTACTGATGATATCATCATTGTTTGATTTTTTTTCCAGGTGTGGAAAACAACAAAAAATAATTGGCTTAATCTTCATAAGTAACTGACAGATACATTTTGAGCTACACCACAATTTTTTTTTTTTCTGTAGCAGCTGGAAGTTTCCTATTCTTTCTTCCGATTGTATCAGTGAACCCACTTTGTGGGAGGGTAAATTACTGCAATCCACAGGTCTGGATTTTATATGTGGTGCATGTAATAGACAGAACAAAAGGATTTGCTCTTAAATTAAGGTAACACTTCCCTCTTGCAGAATGACAGCGGGGAAAGAAAATATTTTCATCACCAGGAGATGTGGTTAAGAAAAGCTTTAGCATAGACTTGTTCTAACATATAGTATTAAGTTCTAACTGGTGGTAATAGATGAATCAAGCAAGATAATATATGAATAACCAAATTGTTTATCAGTCTGTATTAAATAAATATTTTAATTATATCTTTATAATAGGCTATAGTACTGTACCACCAGAAATCTATGAACAGCATTGATTCTATACTCCAGTTTCTTTAGTACTAGCCAGGGATTTGCAATATGAACTTTACTCATACATAAGTATTTGATTCAGACATTAAGGGATGGATTATTTACTAGGTTACCTATGTATATGTACTGTATATTCACTTTTATGTAAATTCCACAAGTTTTATCAAATAAATATTGGAAATATCTGAAGGCTAATGTACTCCAAAAAGATGAGACTAGATACTGAAACTTAAGTGGAGCTAGGCCAACATATGCAATTTGGAAAGGAGCACAGGCAAATATTTCATTTAATGATGTGGCATTTTTTCTGTCTACTGCACAGAATAGTTTTGTTGGTTCATCCTAGTCAGGAACAATTTATATGCAGTATGTGGCACATGCAATATGGGAGAACTAGTTTATCACAGTTTCCTTATCTTGATGATCTTGATAGTGTCAATTCTGCTGTCCCCACATCATGTGCTTTTGGTGCAACTGCACACTCTCAGGTGATAGGTCAAGGGGGCATATTCTAAATCTTCACTTGTCAAGATGAGAAAAATCAATTTTCTCTTCCATAAAGATAACATTGCAAGTGCAGGTCAAGGTGGGTGATATAATATCTTTTATTGGCCAACTTCTGTTGGTGGGAGAGACAAGATTTCAAGCTTACATAGAGCAGCTCTTCAGGTCTGGGAAATGTACTCAATGTCACAGTTAAATATAAGGGCGAACATATTGAGATTAGAGAGACAAGGAAGAGCTGTGAATGCCAAGCCCTAGGAAGACCTGTTCCCAGTAGAGAGACCTTGCTAAACAGTGGCAGGAGCTCCAGATCACATTGGAACTCTGTGCTGGTCCAGAGAAGAGCTGCAGTGTTTCATCTCTGCCCAGAGAAGGAACCCTTCGCCAAGTGATGGCAAGAGGCCTGACTCCAGAGTGGGGGAGGGGTCCCACATTGAGAGAGCCTCACTTAGGGTGACCAGATGTCCCGATTTTATAGGGACAGTCCCAATATTTGGAGCTTTTTCTTATATAGGCTCCTATTACCCTCCCCCACCCCGTCCCGATTTTTCACACTTGCTGTCTGGTCACCCTAGCTTCACTTATGAGTAGCCTGAATGGAGGAGGCAGACAGGCTAAGTTTAACTTCCCCCTCCCCTGGCCCACACACAGCTTAGGGAGCGTGACTAATTGCTGCTAGTGACTTAAAGCATTTGATCAGAGCAGGGCCCTACACCAGGCTGCTATAGTTGTGCTAGTGGAGTGCTGTCTGTACCAGATGTTCAAACATAACAATTCTTGCAGCACAGTGCACCCCATCCCCAACTATCCTGGAGGAATAATGATGGGTTTTTACTGATGTTACATCTTTCTACGATGGATTCAATTTTCTTTTTACTACTTAGCTTTTACTTTTGTACATGTGAAGTTTTTTTTTTTATCAGATAGAACAGACATTGGAAATACAGTCTGACATTCTATTTGTACAGAATGCATACTGTACTGAACAATTCTTCCTATTAAGAATTCAAAGTATTAAAAACAAAAAAGCAAAAACCATATAATACAAACTGTCAAGGCTGACATGGATACATCTCAATGCAGTCTCAACCTTAAAGATTTCCACATATCCATGTGCACGTAGCTCCTCTTAAGCAACTCAAATTATTAGGGGATTTGTGCTGTGAAGCTGTATTTTCATTGTTATCACTGATGTCTAACTACTACTGGTTTCTGTGGGAATACTAGCAATATACAGAATGAGGGATCTGACCCTCTATGTTCTTATCCAGCTTTAATTATTTTGTTGCCCCAACTCTATGCTGAATTTGGGGTGCCCTTCACATCAGATCAAGCTCAACCATATTGCATCTTGTTCAGATGTCTTGTGAATGTATCAGGCTATCCTTTTTAAGTATACACGCCACAATATAGTTAAAATGACTCACAAATTAGTATTTTATTATACATTTTATGTAAGTCAAGAGACTAGGGAATTAATTTTGATTTTTTTCTTAAAAATAACTCTCATGAAATGCAATAGGAAAATTACACATGAACATTTTTGTGTTTGCTCAGATTAAATTAAACAACATGAGAAAAAAATGAAAATGCTAATGAAATAAGCTGCTGGGCTCTGATAAGTGAATCTGAGCAACTTCAAATGTTTCCATTAGAGTAAATCACTGTACTCTACACTGTTGACATGTGTTATCTATTCAGCCACTGCAACATGGTGCCCATTTTGTTCCATGGCATGTTGTGTTGGTCTGTAGAAACCATAAGTCATTGTTTCTCTAAAAACAATAGAAACCAAAAGTTCAAAGTTGCTCTAGAGTGACTGTGTTATCTTCTGACAATGCTAAAGATGGTATGTATACTCACTGTGGCTGTGTAAGTATTTGGTGTTATTTGCATCATATCATTTTCTAATTACTAATGAGAGATTAGTAAATAGTGTCTAAAAATGACCAACACAAAGCCAGCAAGACAAAAACAGCAGAAAGGAGTAGTGAATTAATGGTATAAACTGAAAAAGCTAATCTGAAACACAAATGACAAAAAGAAAGCTAAAATACTTTTCAGTTTATTAAGGTAAAATACAAAACTAGATTTCATATCTCATAACTGATTATATTGTACCGAATGTTTGGGCATCAACTAAGGTGCTATAAAATCCAAGCCCACTCACTTATACAGTATTTGAGCAATCTGAACTCAGATATTACACATGGAGTTTGAATCAGCCTTACTTGATGTTAATAGAAAGCTAAGTAATTGAAATTCATTTATCCCTTTTCCCAATTAGGTCTTGCTCCTCAGAAAGTTCCAACACCTACACCTGAATCCAATTAGTTACTGGCAATTAGAATTTACATCATATGAGTATAGTTGTATGTTATGACTATAACGTTATGTTTTATCATTTGTATTTAACCCTTAAACAGCCACGGGCTCTATTAGTCACTATGTTTCTGCTTACAAAAATGTTAATTCAGTCACTGAGCTTTTAAAGCCTTCCTAATTAATATGGAAATTTATTAATCAACCCCAGACTCAATTACTGGTCATAATCACTGAGGATTAGATGGTTAATTTGACCACTGAAAGACAACAGTATCATTTGGAAAGGGACTGCAGGTTTATTAGGTAGAACAATCAAAGTGGTCTAAATGATAGAAACCAAAAAGCATAACAGCTGAATAGGAATGTTCATATCTAGAGTTCTGCTTGGTCTTAGTGAAATGACTGGTGATGAGTTCATTCTTTCCCTAACACACAGGTAGTTAACTATGAAGTCTTCATCTGTGTGATAAGAATTCTTGTCACTAGCCTTTTGTTGAGGAACTGACTCATACAATGAAATAGCACCAGTTATATCAGGTAAACTCAGTGAGTGTAACCATTTTTAACTTGGGTTTAGATTTGCTTTGCATCATCAGAAGGTATTGGAGAATCTAGCCTGTTAACTGTATAAATGCTCAAATTTTTAATTATATATTTCATTTAGACAGTGATAGCCAGGATTCTTTTTGTTACTGGTTTTGTCACCCAGTTCTTTGGCTGATCCTAGATCTCCATGAATTTTACAAATTAACTTCCAGTAATTCAGTGGATTCATTTGTTAATTTCCCTTAGACTCAGTGGATGAATATCAACTCTAATTGCTAATTTATATTTAGTCAGATTTTGTAAGATTCTTGTGCTTACTTTTTTTTATCACCAACTATAAGGATTAGGTCTTATTTTGATTCCCAAAGGTACACGCATCCTTCCCCCAATTTTTTCTTATAAAAGGCAGATTTTAAAAAGCTGTTCAAGAGCTGAGTCATTTTAGCACCCTTGTTGATGTTGTAACCCTCATTAATTAAAGGCTGAATTTCTTTCTACTATAGTGAATATTGATTTATATATTTTGGAAAAGCAAATATTAAACTATTCAAAATAGCTACATTTACAATAGTATTTTGGTATATCTTATTCTAAGCACAGGGAATAACACAACCACTATGATAACATCTCATATAACAACATAATAAATGTGGGTTTTCTAACTGTTTAACTGTACTTCTTTTTACCTTGGTATACTTCTAAAATCCTCTTTTTTTTAATGTCCTTAAACTCAGTGTCTGACATTAATTCATTCTGCTGATATGACGTATGTTAAGCAGTGATCATTTGAAAGCAGAGGGACATGAAGAATTGAGATACCCTGCGTTCCTCTTATTTATTCATAGACTCATAGACTTTAAGGTCAGAAGGGACCATTATGGTCATCTAGTCTGACCTCCCGCATGATGCAGGCCACAAAAGCTGACCCACCCACTTTCCCTTAACTCAGCTGTTGAAGTCTCCAGATCGTGATTTAAAGACTTCAAGTCACAGAGAATCCTCCAGCTTGCGACCCCTGCCCCATGCTGCGGAGGAAGGCGAAAAACCTCCAGGGCCTCTGCCAATCTACCCTGGAGGAAAATTCCTTCCCGACCCCAACTATGGCGATCAGTAGAACCCCGAGCATTCAGGCAAGATTCTCCAGCCGGACCCTCATTTTACCAGTGCTGGCACGTTATTGCCTAATTGACTAAAATCACGTTATCCCATCAAACCATTCCCTCCATAAACTTATCTAGCCTAATCTTAAAGCCAGAGAGGTCTTTCGCTCTCACTGTTTCCCTCGGAAGGCTGTTCCAAAATTTCACCCCTCTGATGGTTAGAAACCTTCGTCTAATTTCAAGCCTAAACTTCCCCACGGCCAGTTTATATCCATTTGTTCTCGTGTACACATTAGTACTGAGCTGAAATAATTCCTCTCCCTCCCTGGTATTTATCCCTCTGATATATTTAAAGATAGCAATCATATCCCCCCTCAGCCTTCTTTTGGTTAGGCTAAACAAACTGAGCTCCTCGAGTCTCCTTTCATATGAAAGGTTTTCCATTCCTCGGATCATCCTAGTGGCCCTTCTCTGTACCCGTTCCAGTTTGAGTTCATCCTTTTTAAACATAGGAGACCAGAACTGCACACAGTACTCCAAATGAGGTCTCACCAGTGCCTTGTATAACGGAAGCAGCACCTCCTTGTCCCTACTAGAAATACCTCGCCTAATGCATCCCAAGACCGCATTAGCTTTTTTCACGGCCACGTCACATTGCCGACTCAAAGTCATCCTGCGGTCAACCAGGACTCCGAGGTCCTTCTCCTCCTCCGTTACTTCCAACCGTATTATCACAGTACCCAAAGAATCAGGGTCAGGAATTGATCATGGTTAGTGTTGTACAAACATATGCAAAGACATTGTTGGGTGAAAAGCATATCCATGCCAGTTACTCAGCTTAACTAGTTGAAAGCTTTAATAAGAAAGTTGTTATATAACATATTACCACCTTAATCAAGCATAAAGCATAAGTAAAGTGGATAGATCATGATAACATAATGATCAGTTACTCAATCTTGGGGTAGAGGTAGGCTGTTTCTGTCATCATCTAGTCTAGGGTGGGCAAACTTTTTGGCCTGAGGGCCACATCGGGGTTCCAAAACGGTATGGAGGGCTGGATAAGGAAGGCTGTGCCTCCCCAAACAGGCTAGCCTCCACCCCCTCCCACTTGCTGCCCCCGACGAACCCCTCAGAACCTCTGACCCATCCAACCCCCCCTGCTCCTTGTCCCCTAACTGCCCCCTCCAGGGACCCTCTGCCTCTAACCGCCCCCCTGTGGACCCCACCCCCTATCCAACCTCCCCCTGCTCCCTGTCACCTGACTGCCCTGACACCGATCCACACCCCCACACCCTGACAGGCTCCCCAGGACTCCCATGCCTATCCAACCCACCGTTACCTCCTCCCTGCAGAACCTCCATCCCATCCAACCGCCCCCTGCTCCCTGTCCCCTGACTGCCCCGACCCCTATCCACAGCCCCACCCCCTGACAGGCCCCCCAGGACTCCTATACCTATCCAACCCCTCCCCCCGTTACCGCCCCCCGCAGAACCTCCACCCCATTCAATCGTCCCCTGCTCCCTGTCCCCTGACTGCCCCCCGGGACCTCCTGCCCCTTATCTAGCCCCCCCACACCCCTTACCATGCTGCTCAGAGCAGCAGGACTGGCAGCTGCGCCGCCTGACTGGAGCCAGCCACAACCCAGCAGAGGCTCGCAGTCCTGCCACCCAGAGCACTGGTGGCACGGTGAGCTGAGGCTGTGGGGGAGAGGGGACAGCAGGGAAGGGGCCGGGGTCTAGCCACCCCAGCAGGGAGCTCCCAATTTGTTAAACACACATCCTTTATACCTTGTCTCGTAACATCACACAGGTACAGATTATTAAACTATCTCATCTATAAACGTTTTATTCTAAATATATTTTTATATACACTAACTCAAAATACTTGTATCTGATACATTTTTACTTGTCCTGTTAAAAATCTAATTGAAACCTCCTTATTTATCTTATTTTAGACATTACTATCCTTGTCCCTACTCAATCCAGCTGAGTTTTCATTGCTTTCATGTATTTAATTATTTCTTACAACAATTGACTTATTCTTACTTGTTTATGTCTTGTGGCCTGGGAGTTCTTTTCAGTCATTATCCATCTTTCCTAGTCTTTTTTACTGGGGTGGTCTGTGCCTCACTTGTAAATCTCACATTTGTCTGGTTTACTTTGGCTTGCTATCTACACATAGCAAATATCCACTGTAGGTGAGACACAAGCCAAATTTTTCATTTTTGCAACCATTAAAATTGTTAGCGGAGTTTTAAAAGCCGTGTCAACAAGACATATACCAAAAACAGGAAAGTTCCCTTTTACATTTTCTTATAACACTACTAAAATATATCTACTGTAAAAAAATATTTAATGCATGCTTATCTAACACAGTTCATTATACATTTCTTTACAACATGGTTATTGCTCCAAACAGTTTACCATTTAAGAGGGCAAGTGACCTTGGGAGAGGATTACACAATCAAATATATACATTTTTACATACAACTTTTATGATTATAAATACATAAAACAAAGCACTGACTGCCCAATTGCTTCCTCAATTTAACCATCAATCAGGCACAAGTAGGTCCCCAGGAGGGATCGAAATGAGATGATTGTGCCCTCATGGATTAATTCAAGGACGGGTGTGTCATAAAAAAGTGGCAACATAGAAGACTGCAGAGAGGCCCAGTTCCAAAATGTGACTTGGTCACTGTGAGGCAGAGAGCTGCACCACCTGACTTTTAGAGGCCTAAAAAATCACAGGAACAATAATGGGATCCACAAAACCTGAGCTAGGCACTTAGGCTTCTGTTATCTTACTTTAGATGGCATATATGTGCCAAAGGTGTTAACTTAACCTGGTTATGCTCCAGCATTAAACGGAGTTAAGCAAGATTCAGGATTTGGTATACAGAAACCTCAGCCTGCTTAGTCCCATGGCAAACACACAATTAAATATCCTTTTAATCTTTCTTTAAAGATAAAAAAGGTGGAAAAACATTTGAAAAGAAAATAATTAAATAAGGCTTTTATTTTAATGACACCTTTGTTCCCTTTCCCTTTAGCTGGAGAGAGTATAAAGAAGGTGAAACAAACCCTTGTTTGAAAGTCTTTTAGAAGGTATCAAAGATGGTAATAATAATCCTTTGGGGGGTAGAGAAGAAGTCAGTTGAGATGAGTTCGAGCTGCTGTTATAAAAGTCTGATCTCGTTTTATCCCTGGTGGTGTTTGGGACTCAGCGGAGCTGGTATTATATGGGTCCTTCTCTCTGGCGGTCTGGTCAGGACATCTCTCAGGATCAGGATGACGAAGGCCTGGAGTGCCAGAAAATGGTTGGGGTGGTAGTCATGATAACGAAGCTCTCTCCAGTAGCCAATTTTTGTTCTCCTCAAATTCTCTTTCTTTAAGGATCCACAAAGGGAATGATAGGGGGAATAGCCCATTCCCTAATTATTTTGTCCATCAATTAGGCCTAGTTTCAGACACACCAATTTTGGTTCACTAATTTTTGGTTCCACACTCTTCTTGTTTACCAGGCATTATTTTAACACAATCCTTAAATTATATTAGTAGGCTTTTTTTATTTGTTCTAATTTAGTTTTTCTCTCTCCCCTTTTCAACCTTTCCCATTACCATTTATTATTAAAAGTTATTGTGACACATAAACCTTCACATACTTTTTATAGTTAAGCTCACATGTAATAATTAGAATCAGAACCACAGGGTTATAAGGGATCACAAGGATCATCTAGTCTATCCCCCTGCCAAAATGCAGGATTTGTTGTGTCTAAACCATCCCAGAGAGAAACTTCATTGAAAGAGCTTCCACAACTTCCCTAGGCGGTTTTTTCCCATTGTTCTACTGGTCTTACTGGCTCCAGTTGGGCGGCACAGCTGCCAGTACTGCTGCTGTGAGCAGCATGATAAGGGGGCGGGGGGACTGGATAAGGGGCAGGGAGTCCCAGGGGGCAGTCAGGTGATTTTCAAGCTAGTGTATTTTCCTATCTACCTTGCCAGTGCAGCCCAATCCTGTAGGTGTTCTCAGAGCACAGCCCAGGTGAGTGTGCTAAACACCAGGCTATAGAGTATAGGGATACAGGGTGTTTCTCAGTCTCTCCTGTTGAAGCTGTTCCACTTTGGCACAATGATTATTTATCTATTTATTTATACAGAGAGATTTACTCCATAACCTCGTTGTTCAAGATCTCATCTGAGATTCGGGAGAGCTGAGTTCAATTCCCTCCATGCTCCAGACAAAGCAGAGCCCAGATTGGATTCTGGGTATCCACATCCCAAATGAGTGCCCTAACCACTGTGCTATTGGTTATTCTGGGATTTCTCTCTCTGGTTTTTCATGAGAAAGGGCTAGCCTGGCTTAGACTCCTAACTCCAGGAGAGCGTTATGGTTGAGATTCAAGAGATGAGGGAGGCCTAAAACCCAGATCAGTGGGAGTTAGGCATCTAAGTACCTTTCTGAATTGAGCCTAAGCCCTGCCCTTTGTCTCAACATTTCACTCCTGACTGGCTTAGGCAGCTCCTCACTCAGCTTGCTGGCATCTGATGATCGCTTCCTTTGGTGCCTTAGGCTATGGCTACACTGCAGCTTAAGCCAATTTAAGTTATGTCCCTCAGGGATGTGAATTAGCCACCTCCTTGAGTGACATAATTTAAGCTGACTTAAGCACCATTGTGGCCAGTGCTATGTTGGTGGGAGAGCTGCTCCTGCTGCCATAGCTACCTCCGTTCATAGGGGCTGGGGTAATTAAGCCAACGGGAGAGTTCTCACTCATCTTCTTAGAGCAGCTACACAAAGAGGTTACAGAAACACAGCGGCATCAGTGCAGCTGCACCACTGTAAACTCTCTAATGTAGCTATACCCTAACTATCCCCATAGACAGAAAAACAGGATACCTAACTGAAGACTGGGAATTTCAATAGGCAGCATTGTGGCTCTGGTTCAGACATTGGAATTCTAATCCCTACAGCACATAAGAACCTTTTTGAACATGGTCCCAAACGTGAAAAGCATCAGAAAGGAGAAAAGGGCATAGAATTTAGCCAAGAGAAGATTGTTAGAAAGTTTGGTGAGCACAGTTTCATTGGAAAAGGCAGAAATCAGACTGGAGGGGAAGCAAGATGGGGTTGGATAAGAAAAACTCAAGGCAATGGCTGAAACCCGGTATGACCAAATAATATGTCATGTAATTCTCTATGTATTGATTAAAATGATTTCTGCAGCTATACTGTCTGCTGGTTAGGCATTTATTAAGAAGCTGGGTGTGAAAAGGGAAGAGAGAACGAAAGATTGATATTTCTACTGGATTCCTCTCAGAGAAGATAGGAAAGGATATTGAGCTCCTTAGTTGAACAAGTCAGAGAAAGTTCTACAGTAAATTGATCTCTGGATGGGGTAAGCTATACTGTCATTTTATAATTTATGTCATTGACATCACTTTTTATGGTTGGTTGGTTTTTTTAAGAAAACAATATAAGTGCTATATATGTACTAAGTAGTAGTAGTATTCATAATAAATTGAACATGTTTATTGTAATATGTGGAGTTCTTGATGCTTCTGAAAATGATTTAGCTTGTTCTTAGAGAAAAACATTTGTGGTACAGTGAAATTAACATATACTAATGAAGATCCAATCCTGCCTGCCTGTTCAGAAAAAAATCCATTGAATTCAACAGGAATTTTGTCCAAGCAAGGACTGCCATTTTGGGCCACAAAGTGCTACTGTTATTGATTGGCATTGGTTACTAAATGGATTCCTGTGTCCATTGGAACATCAGAATTGCCATACCTATTTATTTAGCGTGTACATAGTCATCTAGCCAAGTGATGGCATCTTCAGTGGCATGATGCAGTTCTTCTAGGCCACCGCTGAACCTAGTCAGCAGGCATTCATCGACAATGTGCGTCATCATCTGTGTTGCGCCGCAGCTGCATAAAGGGCTGTCACAAAGTCCCCAGCGATACTGGTTGGCTGCACAGAAACCTTGCCCGGTCCAGAACCTGTTCAACAGGGACCATTCGCGACGGGGCAGGTCAAAACCAGATGGCTAAATTGTGGGGTCAGCGACAAGGGACTGGTTGAAGATTGTAACAGATATCCATTCCTCTTGCCAGAGTGTTTCCGCCCTAACATCCAGCGTAGTGGATGAGACCATAATGTGGGACGTGATGGCAAACGTTCAGCTGGTGGTTTAAAAAGGTCATTGTACAGTGGCAGGCTTGAGTTGGCGTGTACTTTCTGCAGTAACTTGACAGTGGCAACCTCTTGTCTGATATGAGGAGGAGCGACATTGCTCAGAACTGGAAGCCATGGGAGTGAAGTCGGACGCAGTGTGCTGGAGATGATATGCATGGCGGCATGTAACTGCATATCCACCAGTTTGGTGTGTGATGATCGACTCCAAACTGGTGTGCAGGCCTCCGCCACCGAACATGGGGTGGCAAGAGCTGACGTCCGCAAAGTTGGAGCACGAGCATCCAATGACAAACCTGCCAGTTTGCTGAGAAGATTGTTGCACATCTTAACTTTATCTGCTGTCTTCTTCAGGTGGGCATGGTAACTCAGTATGCGGTCTAAGGTCACACCTAGATAGATCGGTTCTATTTCATACTTCACCTTCTGACCATTCAGATAAACATTCAGTTCTTGGATTGCGCTGGTGAGATGAAGATGGAACAAACTGGCGACTGTATTGCCATACTGGACCATACCATTAGTCCAGACCATTATCCTCGCTCGGACAGTACTAGATGCTTCAGAGAAAGGTGAAGGAAACCCGGCAGCTGGCAGTTATGGAACAATCTGCCTTCAGGGAAAATTCCCTCCCAGCCACCATTAATTGAAGTCTGTGTGAAGCATAGAAGCATGATGTATATCTATAGCTGCTTGGAAACTGGGGAGGCGGGGAGGGAGGCTTGTGAAAACATTCATGACATATGTGTCTCCTTTTGATCAGAAACTTTCCAAGTTATTTTTAACTCATTCCAAAAATCTTGGGGTTATTTTTTTTTAAATCATCATTATTATAACTCAGTATGTTTTTGTTATCCCTATGCATGGCTTTTTCCCTTCAATCTTACTAACTTCTTGGCCTCAATATCTTGTGTCTGAGTTTCATAGACTAATCCTGTGTTGTGTACAAGTATTTCTCTTTGTCAGTTTAAAAATTGCTACTTCTTACATTTCTTATAATGTTCCCTTCCTCTCGTATTATAAAAAGGAGTGAACAGAAATTCTACCTTCAATATTGCTTCCATCTTTCAGCTACAGATTATTTCATAATGTTTTCCATTATTTCTATGGAAATTCTCACAGCAATTATGGAGTAAACGATGAACAAATATGACACAACCTCCTCCTATTTTTAATTCCTTTAGAAAACTCCAGAAAGTGTTGAAGCCTAAAGTTCCTACTGGAAGATTAATGCTGGGTGTAAACCATCAATGTACCTTCTGCGCATCACTTTTCAGCCTTTTGGCTAAGATCAAATGTACATTTTGTATAAATGCATAATAAAATGTGTATAGCACAGTCTGGTTTGAACAGGACTTTGAATGCCAATAGTAGTAATTTTGACAGTACATTTCCATTTCAGCTGGAAAACAAAATCAACCTATGACATATATCTGGAGAAAATCCACACTGTTGGTCTTGCATTCATTTTTTGAGAAGAAGCAATTACATTTCCCAATTTCAACAATAAAGCAATCTTAAAACCTCTAACTGAGACAAGTTTCAATACTATAGATCTCTTAAATGTCTAACTTTGGGGTACAATAACTTTAATTCTGTGTGTGTTTATGCATTTAACATGTGCAGTATTTCTTCAAGAGGGATTTACTGGCTGCATTCTATATCCTAGGCATAAATTGGTGCACAGAAGATCTATTTAACAAGATGATTTGCTTAACAGATCAGACAATCACTCTGTTTCAGCATTTAATATGCAGGGGTTTATTCATGTAAATGGTTTTATTATTTTCAAGAGAATGTCACTGAATGTACAGAATCAGAATATAGCAGCATATGCAGTACATGTATTCTGCTATATCCTGGAATTTCCTGTACCCCTATATACCATGCTATGTAATCCCCAAATCAATCCAATTTCATTAATAAGATTTTGATATGGAGTAGATAGGTGGGCTGTTTTCAGGTACTTGGATGGACAGAGGTACACTCTCCTTAAGAGGAGTTGAAAAATTTTCAGCTGTTCTGTCTGCTGTGGCATCCTGCTCTTAACAAACACATGAACAATTCTAATTGAGAAACCTGTCCAATTACCCATATACTTCAGGTGGATCCCCACGTATAATGCAGCAAGCTGGATCTGGTTCATCAGGTTAAGGGAAACGTCATGAGGCTAAAATGAAATAGCTGAAAATGTATCTGTCTCTTATAGATGATAGGTCATTAAGATGGTATGGGGAAAGGTCCCAATGTAATGAGAACATACTACTGAGTCAAAACTTTTGAAATACTGAAGGGAAGTGAAAGAACCAAATGGTTATAAAATGAATAACTTTTCTTAAAATAAGTGAGAATGTTTTAATGAAAAATAATTACAAACACTTTGATACTTCAGCTGTTTACACTGCAATATATTCAGTTTGTGTTCTATCAGTAATAATGGTCTTCCGTGCAGCATGTATCCTAAAAAAACACATTAGACCAAAAATATGTGACAGAGACCCTGGTATTATCTTTCAGGAATCCCAGAATTAATTGGCTCTGCCCACCTAAGCACTTTCACCTTTTAATTTATCCGCCTAGGACAGTACGATCAGTACAGTGTCCTGTGTATTGTTTTTATATTCAATTCAATGTTTTTTATGGGGCTCCAATCTTTCATTGTGAAGCAGATTTTTCTATTGCAATGTGTAGCTGATCTGTGGAAGTTGTCAGAGCTGAATACTTTCATAGCATGGCACAGGTCACTCAGAGCTCTTGTATCCAGGAAGGTGTAAGAGATAGTGTTTGTTTGTTTTTTGTTGGTGAGTAAAAAATTGGGTGTGTGGTGAGTGTCCCATTTCCTCACTTCCCACCTCAGCAATCCTCATCAGCAAGTACTTGTCATCATTTAAATTGTCATAATTGGGCTTCAAAGTTTATCACTCTTTTGAGCTAAATGGTAGCAGTTCACACCTCTGAGCTATTCTTTCAGTCTGTCAGCAAACTCAAGCACACATCCCTCCATTCATTTAAATTCAGTTCATCTTTTGAAGGTTAACGTCACTATAACACTGTAGTCGTTGGTCCTTATTCTGAAGTAATGTTTTAAGATTATGTAAGTTTAATACCCCTTACATTAATTTAGACTTCCTTATACCTAATTTACCCATTTGCAAGGGAATCTGGTCTGGGCTATGGTAGATGCCTTGCCATAGTTTCACAACTTGAGGTATGTATAGATGTGTCTGTTCTTTGCTTATTTTCTAGCCCCACAAAAGACAGGGAGGAATGCAAAGGCAGGAAGCCAGGGGGAAAAAACCCTCAAACTTCCATGGTAGCTTTATTTCAGCCTATGCCATATTTGGGGATATTGAAGGACTGAAATAGAGATGTAAGTAACAATGCAGCTATGTCACTCTGAAGGATAACCTTCAGAGTAAAGCTGGGTTTCATGTAGCCTTTCACCTCTTCCCAAAATCAAATTCAATGATGGACCAATTTCCTTGCTTCTAAAGTCTCACTGAAGTCAGTGAAATTTCACCAGGAAAGAATTTGCTCCATCAGGTTTATCTGTCTCAATGTTGAACTAATTCATTTAATTATTATGATGGTACATCACTTTGAACATGTAAAGCACTATATACATTCATAACCCTGGAAACCATTTGAAACTTTTCCAACCCTCATCTCTCTTACACACTCACTGAAACAAATGCCATTGTACACAGGGCCGGCATTAGGACCTGCAGGGCCCGATTCGAATACCCGACGGTGGTCTGGGTCTTCGGCGGCACTTCGGTAGTGGGGGGTCCGCTCCGCGTTTTCCGTTGCACTGCAGGACCCCCCGCCGCCGAAATACCACCGAAGACCTGGAGTGGACCCCCCCACTGCTGAAGTGCCGCCGAAGACCCGGAGCTGACCGCCGCTGGGTGAGTAAAAAAAATTAAAAAGGCGCGGGGCCCTCCTAAGCACGGGGCCCGATTCAGGGGAATCGGGGAAATCGGCCTAAAGCCGGCCATGATTGTACATTTGTGATGGGGTATACAAACCTTGCACTGGGCTACAAGGGTTAAGGGACTGCTCTGGGCTCAGCCAGCCCGGCCCCACCACACCTGCAACAGATGCACAGGCTGGAGTGAGAGTTCAAAGAAGTAGGACAGCTCACTTGGGGGCAGCCCAAAGAAGAGATCAGACCTGCAACTTGCAGCTCCTGAGAAAAGAGCTGAGGGAAGGCAGGATCTCTCCCTACAACGCCTATCCAAAGGTCCCCCCTGAGGGAAGGAAGGACCTGCTTTAGGTGTACCCTGAGAGGGAGGCCTTCTCTCACATGGACTCAGTTTATTTGTGTTAATTCCCATTATTTTTGTTTTACCCATGAAGGGGGGAGATGTGGAACTATCCTGGCTGGAGGGCCAAGGCATGAGAGGATGCAGTTGCCGCTCCAAGAGGGAGAGAGTTACCACACCCCATCCAACCACCAAGAGGCACCACAAGGTGAGCTGATCCTCTTCACACTTTCCTGTATAGACTGAGAACTGTGAAAAAAGAGTAGTGGTAGGAAGTGGCCCAGGAGGGCAACTTTAAGGAGCTCCTGGGTTTTGGGCACTTTTGTCACCCTCACAGGTCCCTGGACTGGAGACTGGTGAAGTGGGAGAGCCCAGCGCCCTCTGCCAAAACCCCATCTGCAGGTCAAAGGGCCTAAGTCTTGACCACTAACCAATATTCCCCATCAGCAAAGACCATCACAACATCTCAGACCTCAGTTATTATTTTTTATTTATATTTATTTATGTTTTTAATGGCAGTTGCTTTTGGCATGGAACATCATCTCCCTACCCCAATTTTTTAGTGTACTGGCTGGGTTAAGTTGATTACACTTGTGGGGGTGCTGAACATAAGTTGGGTATTTAAATAGTCATCTATTTTTATTGATATGAGAAATATAGATGGAATTCTAGGTCTCATTTTGAATTCTACCATGGATTTATGGGGTTACAAAATGTTTTCTTATTTTTTCAGCTTCAATGTTTGAAACCTTTTATAAGAAACACTGGAAAATGCCAAAGAGGTTTTTAGGGTGTAATAAATCAGTGTTCTAATTATTTTAAGTTGCTTTCAAAGGGTATGTAACCATAAAGAGGCAAATGCAGCCAACACTACTACCACCATCTAATGAAGATTTCTTTGCAGCTCAAATATAGACAGATATGCTTTAAAACTTTCTGTCCCTCCAAAACACTTTACTTAAATTAGGGCTATGGTTAATTCACAATAACAATGCATAATAAGGACAGAGTGTCAGTAAGTCTCAACTGACTTAATGTCACTGAGACTGACTGAGTGAAACTGAGTGTGTAATTAAATTTATTCAAGCAAAGAAACAAGGTACCTCTAGGTCTATGTACAATGCTAGAAAGTCAGAAGAAGAGTACCACTGATTAAGGTAATTCCTGAGTACAGAGAATCGCCAGTGATTGAATGCAGAAAAACAATCCCCTTTCTGGGCTCTCAAAAATGTAGGGATAAAAGACCTGCATCATGACCAAGGCTGGCCTGGATCCGCTGACTGAGGCTCATAGGGCTTGGGCTGTGAGACTACAAATTGCTGTGTAGATGTTCCGGCTAGGGCTGGCTAAAGAGCCAGCTCATAAGAGAAGGGAGGAGCTAGTGTACAGGAGTTTAGAGAGGGTGGTTGAGAGCCAGATACACCCAACAAATATTCTCTAAACTTAGGCCAATTAATGCCCCACACCCACCCCTCATTCCCAGCCTGCCTCAAAAAATCACCACCGAAGACTAAAACGAACACACACACACAAAGAAAAAACCCTGCAAAAGTAAAACTTCATGCGGGCGGAAGTCCAGCAGCACAGTGGGGGCTATCCAGTTTATTGCACAGAATGCAGCATGTATGATTACCTGCCTTGTGGGAAGGTGGTTTATGTGTGCATTTGGTGCAAGCAACTCATGGCCCTCAGAGAGCGAGTACAGGCTGTTGAAGCCAGAAGTGGATGAACGGGAGTAGCTAAGGGAGACAGAGAGGTACAATAGACAATACATTCAGGAGACAGTAGAGTGCTCCGACCCCTAGTCTGACAGCTTCTGTGCTGTTGAGGAAGATGAAAATCTCAGAGAATGAGAACATCAACCTGGAGTGGAGGGAAACGTTCCTATAGCTGGGACCCTCCTTCCAGATAATGTCATGGTATCCTCTTGCACTGAGAATACCTCTCTGGGAGAGGGAATCCCAGTTATTAGGAAGAGACAAGTAGTAGTAATAGGGGATTTGATTATTATATATAGATAGTTGGGCTTGGGATGATCGTGAGAACTGGTGAATTGCCTGCCAGATGCAACGGTTGTGGACCTCTCGAGACATTTAAATAAACATATGAGCAGTGCTGGTGGGGAGTGAAATGCCTTCAAGCTGCATGGAAACTTTTTTTAAAAAACACCATAATAGATGATCAAACTATATGTATACACCAGATAAAGAAATTGGAAGTCAAGTCTACTGAAGAAAAGAGAAAGGAACATAAACTCTGGCAAGTCAAGTGTGAAAGTATAATTAGGCAAGCCAAAAAAGAATTTGAAAAGTAACTAACAAAAGACACACAAACTAACAGCTTCTTCTGATGTACTTTTTAAAAGTACATGGGAAGAAGGAAGCCTTCCAAACAATCGGAGGGGGGGGGGGGCACTGCATGATAGAGGTGTTAAAGGAGCACTCAAGAAAAACAAGGCCATTGCTAATTCTTTCCATCAGTCTTCATGTAGAGGAGTCAGGGAGATTCCCCATCTGAGTCATTCTTTTTAGGTGACAAATCTAAGGAACTGTCCCAGATGAAGGTGTCAATAGAGAAGGTTTTAGAACAGGGGTTGGCAACCTCTGGCACACGGTTCACCAAGGTAAGCACCCTGACGGGACGGGACAGTTTGTTTACCTGCCGCGTCAGCAGGTTCAGCCGATCACAGCTCCCACTGGCTGCGGTTAGCTGCTCCAGGCCAATGGGGGCTGCAGGAAGCGGCGTGGGCCGAGGGATGTGCTGGCCGCGGCTTCCCACAGCCCCCATTTGCCTGGAGTGGCGAACCGCAGCCAGTGGGAGCTGCGATCGGCCGAACCTGCTGACGCGGCAGGTAAACAAACTGGCCCGGCCCGCCAGGGTGCTTACCCTGTCGAGCCATGTGCCAGAGGTTGCCGACCCCTGTTTTAGAACAAATTGATACATTAAACAGTAATAAGTCACTAGGACCAGATGGCATTCACCAAAGAGCTCTGAAGGAATTCAAATATGAAATTACAGAACTTCTAACTGTGGCATGTAACCTATTGATCTGTAACAGATTACTGGCAGATAGACAATGTGGCCTTGATTTTTTTTTTAAAAAGGCTCCAGAGGTTATCCTGGAAATTATAGCCAGTAAGTCTAATGTTAGTATCTTGCAAGTTGGTTAAAACTATAGTAAAGAACAAAATTATCAGAAACATAGATGAACATGATATCTTGGGAAAGAATCAATCCAGCTTTTGTAAAGGAAAATCACACTTACCAAGCTATTATAATTATTTGAGGGGGTTAAAAATATGTGGACTAGGGTGATCCAGTGGATATAGTGTATGTGGACTTTCAGAAAACTTTTGACAAGGTACCTCACCAAACACTCTTAAGCAAAGTAAGGAGCTAAGAGGGAAGGTCCTCCCATGGATCAGTAACTGGTTAAAATATATGAAACAAAGGGTAGGAATAAATGGTAGTTTTGACAGTGGAGACAGATAAATATCAGGGTCCCCTAAAGGTCTCTACTGGGACCAGTGCTCCTCATCATTGTCATAAATGGCTTGGAAAAATGTGTAGACAGTGAGATGGCAACATTTGCAGATGGTGCAAAATTATTCAAGATAGTTAAGTCCATTGTGAAAAATTACAAAAGGATCTCACAAAACTGGATGACTGGGAAACAAAATGGCAGATGAAATTAAATGTTGATAAATGCAAAGTAATTCACATTAGAAAATATAACCCCAATTGCACATACAAAATGATGGGGTCTAAATTAGCTGTTACCATTCAAGAAAGGAAACTTGGAGTTATTATGGATAGTTCTCTGAAAACATCTGCTCAATGTACAGCAGCAGTCAAAAAAGCTAATAGAATGTTAGGAACCATTGAGAAACGGATAGATAAGAAGACAGAAAATTCCACAGTGGGAATCTTTCAAAGATTTACAGTTGGAGGAGGTCATGTCATGGTGAAAACTGGGTCCTCACCTCAAGCTGAAACTCATTCACTGACTTCTGTCCATTGTGTATAGGGTCTTCAAGTTTAACACATAAAACTTCAAATAGAAATGTGGCAGTTGTACCTTCCCTTGTACTGCTAACATGTTCTCAGGATAGAGAAGAACTTTCCAGCTTTTCTGATGTAGAAACATTGTCTTTTTGACTATTAGGCAAATTCCCTGGTTCTGAGTCTACTTCTCCAATAGCTACTCCCTGATTCATCCAAATAGACCTTAAGAATGCTTTAGAGATCATTTATTTAATAGTAAAATGTATAATAGTAAAAAGATGCTGATTAAATTCAGAGATGTATCTCTGTGGGTCTTTCTATCTATATATACATTGTGATCAAAATTTTCAAATCTGAATGCCTGAAGTTAGAGCCCTAAATCTATGTTTAGGTCTGTCTTCCAAAGACACTGTTACAAGTCTCACTGACGTTATTGGAAGTGACTGGTACTCAGTCCCTTTGAAAATCAGTAACAAACTTATGTTTATATAGATTTAGGAACCTAATTTTCAGCACTGAGACTTGACAAATTTAGTTTACTTCTATATGGGTTAGATCAAGAGAAGGGGGTAAAAATATAAGTCACTCTAGTATTGATTGATCTAGACGTACCTGTTGCTTTTAGTAATGACATGGATGAAACACCTGTTATATATCTCTGCCATTGTAATAGAATGTTGTGTCCAGAAGAAAAAGTCCAGATCACTTTGATCACTTTAAGTGAAGCATAAAAATAAGAAGCATTTACAATAAAATTAGCATTGCAATATAAGACAAAGCAAAACCCTCAAGTTTTAAAACCTCAGCGCTTGTATAAGAGGAAGAGGTTTGAGGATTATGAGATTGGGCCATTTTCTGTACTTCAGAAACATAATTGGATACAACATCTATATCAGCTAACAGAGTGTAGAGGTCATGGTGTGCTTTCAGTTATACTGGTGTGAATCTGGAGTAACTTCATTAACTTAACTGGAGTTATTCAGGATATACAGAATAGCAAATTAATAGAATCTGTCCCAGATGTATCAACATTTCTGTGATGCATCACAGCATGGAATACTTTCTGTGCAGGTATGGGTGATAAATAGGCTATCAAAAAATTAGCCAAATTCTGATCTCAGTTAGTCCAGTGTAAATCTGGACTAATTCCACTTATATCTATGCAGTTACTCTAGATTTATACTGGTATAATTCAGATCAGAATCTAGCCTTAAGTATTTGCAAAGAAGGTAAACATTAAAATAAAGAACAGCGTAAATTGAATAAATAGCATGAAATAAAGAGCAGAAAGCACTCAGTCTAATTTATTTAGGTGTTTAAATATACTTTTCTAAAATCTGGTCTTAATTTATTTGTTTGTCCACTTCCTAATTATAGTTGTTCTAATTTTTTCTTGCAAAGGATTTTTACATGGAGAAAGTTTATACAGATCAAAAGTAAGAAATGCAGAAGTGCTTTCTTGACCTTGAATCAGTTGCTCAACAGGGCTGACCATCCACATAAGAAGGTGACAGAATAGCTAGCATAAGGAATTTATGAAGGATTCCTTGACTAAAAGAGAACTTGGAAATTAATGTGCTACAGAGAGAAGGTAAAAAATTATCAAAAACCATGTGACTCATCTGCAAATAATTTGTGAGAATTATTAGCTCCAGACAGTAATGTTCCATTAATCTTCAAATACAAGTGAAAATGCATCAGTTATCCCTTTTTATGGCTTAGTGACAGATCCAATCCAAACTACATTTTTAGCACCCCCACATAGTATCTTAACAAAACCCAATGTCTATGTTGAAGAAAGAATTTTTATTATAATTTTCTTTATCTCTCTAAACAAATATAATCTCACAAAGGTGTGTGTGAGGACTCCAAGCAAGAGCCCCACTTCTGAAACTTCTCTTTGTGCAGAAATTCTACTGAACATAAGAATATAAGAACGGCCATACTGGGTCAGACCAAAGGTTCATCTAGCCCAGTATCCTGTCTTCTGACAGTGGCCAATGCCAGGTGCCCCAGAGAGAATGAACAGAACGGGTAATCATCAAGTCTCCCATTTCCATCTTCTTGCAAACAGAGGGTAGGGACACCATCCCTGCCCATCCTGGCTAATAGCCATTGATGGACCTATCCTCCATGAATTTATCTAGTTCTTTTTTGAACCCTGTTATAGTCTTGGCCTTCACAACATCCAAGACTATAACAGGTGTTACCCGGGGTTCTTTCAACCCAAAGCTCTTGGTAACTTTTACTCTATGTGAGGTGGTGTCAGGAAATAAATCAGGGGAGACAGGGCCATCCGACCGATAGATGGCTGGCACAAACAGGACAACACAAGAGTGCTTTCACTTAAAGCTAAACTTTACTTAGTCTCAAGTACTTGCATACGTCCGCAATAGGTTAGTAAAATACCCCCAACCCTTGATAATTACCAAAGTTGAGTGTGGCTCTCGAGTGGCTCAGCGGCAGCTTGTCTGCCGCTGGGGACTGCAAGATGAATCCAGAGGGAGAGTCTAGTCCTGAAGAGTCCCCATCTGCCGCTGGGGACTGCACAATGAATCCAGAGGGAGAGTCCTGTCCTGAGGAGTCCCCCTACCTCAAACTTTCCCCCCTTTTTTATAAATTAGTAATAGAATGACATGTCCCTTAAAGAAAACTTGTTAAGCAAGCAGTTCCAATGGTTAAGCAAGAGGCTTCCTTCTGATTATTGATTAACCTGGTGTGGGTTTTTCCCCAGAGTTTGCAGCCTTGAGACCCTGTTAGACACATTCCTGAGGGCACATCCTGCTCTTCTAAGATGCATGTATCAGCAACTTCCACACAATTCTTATCAGGAAGGACGCAGGGTGAAGTTGCCCTTTCTGTGTCACCCAAACCCCCCTCCCCTTCTGCCTTGGTCCTGAGCTTGCTACATGGCCACTTTACAGCCTGCTGACTAGGCTGCTTTTAGCAATAAGCCATAGTGGTTTCAGGCACTTTACTGTTTTGCCAAAATCTCCCTGTACACAGGGTTCAAAAAAGAACTACAAGTCAAAATGTGTATGTAGGGAAAACAGGAGTTAATAGGACACTGCTATATGTTTTAGCACTATGTTTCTACTGTATTTCTTTATAGAAAAAAGAACCTGCACCCAGTCCTTACATAAAACACTGGCAAAGTGTGTGTTGTGTCCCACACTAGTGGTTGTTGCTTTAAAGGATAACAACATACTCCTGCTATCACCTAATGGAGTTATTCCTTTGGCTCAACAAATGGTGCTGTACTGAAGGTTCCATGCTAATCACCCATAAAGGGTGTTTGTTTTTACACTTGCTTGTGCAAAACTCCTTTTGACCATAACAGAAGTTTTTGCATGAATAAAGGCTGCAGGATCTGGCCAGTTTTACATTGTTTTGGCTCCATTGACATAAACGGAGCTACTCCTGGTGTAACTCACTGGAGAATCTGGCCGTATTTCTCTCAAGAAATACAGTGGGACATTAGGTGTGCACAAGGCCACGGTTGTGGAAAGAGTTAAATAATAGCAGGCTGACTTTTTTAGTAACGAGTTCTTGACTGTTTAAGTCAGCTAATGCTAATATTTATATTGACTATGACAGTCACATAATACTGTTAAAAATTCTGCAGGAAAGCCAATCTTTTTTATGAACTGTTGATATCCTTTACTAATAGAAGATTATATTAGCCCTAACTGAAACTCCTACATTTATCATTAATAATAAAAAATGAAAGTATAGAGTGTGTGTGTGCGCGCGCGTGCACGTGCGAGTGGGGAGTGAATTACCATATTCCAATCTTATTCTATATAATTTACATGCATAAATAGTATCTTGGAAGTAGAACTGCATGTATAAACATGCTAACGTAAGGAATTTTAATAATATTCATCTGGCTTATTCAAGATGGAATATGTTAATTATTTGAATATTACTTGAATATCTCACATGCGTTTATTTAAATGCATTCTATTGGAAATCATCAGTGTAAAACTCATGACCATTAAATTCCTACTGTAATGTCTCACCTTTATTGTTATTCAAGAAACATAGAGCATCAACAAGAAAGTTCCATTTATAAAGCATTTTGTTAAAAAAAAGATGGACCTGTAAAATGATCGTGTCATAATTTTAAACAGCAAAATTTTTATGCATTTATGTTCCAGTTCTGCTCTTGGATGCTCATATACAGTTTCTTTTTTACCAAAACGAGGACCATATGTGTCCATGAGCAGATGTATTCCCTCTTTTTACTGCCCATTTAAATAATTACCAGAATGAGCATTCGCATTTTAGGATGATCCAGCAAAGCAATTTATCACCACTGCACACTCTGCTCCCTGAATTCTCATCTCTCATTCCTCTTTGCTTCCCCCTATATGCCATAGTTGCTGACCACCTATAGGATGAGGTGATTCATGCACAGGCCTAATAGATATGATCAAGACCACTATTGTTAATAGACCTGACAGGTTTGTTAGTTTTTTGGAATAGTAGGTTTGCCAAAAATGCATTTTGGGGGGCACCAAAACTATTCATGAATTTGCCAAAATTTGCCAAATAGTTTTGGCCAAAATTTTATTTATTTCATTTATTATTAAATAGTCATTGGTCCAGAGAGAGAGTGAGAATAACTCTATAACTTTGTGACTAGGGCACTCATCTCAGAGGTGGGAGAGGCAAGTTCATGTTTCAGCTTCAAGGATTATATAACTATTGATACACAGTGGACAGCTTCAACAGTAGAGACTGAGGAAGACCCACATAAGAATATCACATAGTTCAGTGGCTAGGTCACTCCCCTGAAATGTGAGAGACCCAAGTGCAAATACCTTCTCCACATTAAGCGGAGGAAGGAGTTGAACCTAGGCCTCTCATACCCCATATGAGTGCCTTTCCACTGGGCCAAAAGCTTATAAGGGAATGATGTCCTCCTGTAGGCCTTTTGTGAACATAGTCCTTTAAAAACACCTGGAAACAAGACATATCAGGTCAAATTATAAGTTTTGCTCAACCCAAACCAGACTTGTTCAATTCACTGAATTTTTTTTTTAATTTTAAAATTTGTTTCTACCTGAACCAGCTGTTTTTCAGAACTGTCAGTGAACCAAAGAAATCAATTATTAACGCAGCTCTAATTATTAACATTCCAAGACAACAAGCTATGTTACAATGCAGTTAAGATTGAGAGTATATATCACTAATGTAATCATGAAAAACATTACAGGGAGGTTGCAATTATGCAGAAACCAAACATTAGAAACATAGGAAATTCAAAGTTGAGGTTACATTTAAAAGAAAACCAAATATATTAAGGAAAGAAATTCATAATTAAGGTGGTCCAAAACAATCTCAACTTTGTCTTAGGAAGACACTATGCAATAACCATATGCATATGACTAAGGCGTTGTAGTTTTTGTGGTGCCAGATTAGAAGAAACTGATCTTTAAAATATTATTTGGTTTTTTTCACATCCTTTCTCCCCCTCATATACCATTTTGTTTGTTTGTTTAAATTAAAAATGTCATACATAAACAAGAAATCCAAAAAGAGAGTGCCTCCGTGGGACATTTCTAATGATCTGAAAATATGTGCTATCAATCTTACATACTTAAAAAATAAATAAAGTGTTAACAATAACTTTTAAGGGCAGATTCAACAATACACCAGAGCAGCACAAAACAATGAAGCACACTGGCAAATTAACTTAGGTTTACAATTCTTTTGTATTGCCACAGCAACACAAAGCAGCTAATGTATATTGTCAAGTCTGGCCCCTTAATTTTCAACTGACTTACTGGTTTAGAGGGCAGTGTTAATTAGATCAGTGTTATGTGAAGAGCAGTGCGGGAATTCCAGCCCCAAAATCTTGTTAGTCGGTCTTTTAAGGGCCTCACCTATACTCCTGACACAGTGCCCCCAGCAGCCTCATTTCAGTGCATAGTGGAGCTGAGGCAGCAGTGTCCTGGTGAACCTTTCCACACTGATGCTCAAACTAGCATGCAGCATACATCTAACATGGAGGAGTTTTAAAGAACAGTGATAGTAGGGTCAAGTAATCTGTCAATGAGAATTCTTGACCCATGAGTCCAGTTTTCTTAAAACCACTGCATCATTACAACCAATAGAATTGTTTATTATTTAAAAAACAAAATCTGAATTTTTTAACCATTTTTTTCCATTTTTGTCCAAAACACAAAAACTTTTGGAGTTTTGTGTTTGTTTGTTTTTTAACAAATTCAAAATTTTCTGTAAAAAGCAGACACTTTTTGCAAAAGGTTTATTTCTTTAGAAACCCAATTTTCCAATGAAAAATGGTTTTGATGAAAAAATTCTGATGGGTCCTAATGCATACCTTCCATAAATGGGAGAAGAAGGGTAGGTTTTGATTGGCTTCAGAGAGAGGTTAGGTTATTGATTCCAGTGCTGGTTTCTCCCATCCTCTCCAAATTCATGAAGCAGCATTGGCTGGAACACCTTACCAGGCCTCCTTTGGTGGCCGCATCATTTTCTGAACAATGTAAGTTTTCATGTTAAAAAAAAAAGTATTGTGTGTCTAGCCTTTCTGGTTGTGCAGAAAGCCCTGCAAATGTGGAGTTAATGCCAGGCTGTGATCTGTAGTCAGGCGGTCTGTAACTACAGTTTTAACATGGAAGCAGCTCACACCTGTCAATGGGGTGATGGTTTTGGAAGCAGCTCACACCTGTCAATTGGGTGATGGTTTTGGAAGCAGCTCACACCTGTCAATGGGGTGATGGTTTTGAAGCCTAAGGATGACATAAATAACAACATTGTTAATTATTTCACTTCTGATCATTGTAGCAGAAACGTACTGTACAACTATTCTGAAACTGTGGGGTGAGTGTGAAGTTTGGGACTGAGTATGAAACTTCAATGATTATGAGACAACTTCTTCCTCCAACAGATAACAGAACATGTTAACCTATTAGGTTTGTTTGTTTGTTTTATATAGCTAAGCATCAGTTGTATCCAGCTGATCATCTATACATAAAAAATATCAAATATTTGCATTGAAGGGGCACTTTTTTCTAGTATACTTTTAAATATTGCACAGATGGGCTTTGACACTAATTTACTCCAGTCTAAATCAGGATTTTGCCAATTAATTAATCTTTGATTATTTTTGGCAATTAATTAATCTTTAATCTTTGATTATTAACAGGTAAATATGCCCAATGGTCTGTGATGGGATGTTAGATGGGGTGGGATCTGAGTTACTACACAGAATTATTTCCTGGGTGCTGGCTGCTGAGTCTTGCCTAATCGTCAGGGTTTAACTGATTGCCATATTTGGGGTTGGGAAGGAATTTTCCTCCAGGGCAGATTGGCAGAGGCCCTGGAGGTTTTTCACCTTCCTCTGCAGCGTGGGGCATGGGTCACTTGTTGGAGGATTCTCTGCACGTTGAGGTCTTTAAACCACGATTTGAGGACTTCAATAACTCAGACATAGGTTAGGGGTTTGTTACAGGAGTGGGTGGGTGAGATTCTGTGGCCTGCGTTGTCAGGAGGTCAGACTAGATGATCATAATGGTCCCTTCTGACCTTTAGTCTATGAGTCTATGAGTTAGTCTTATGGAAAACTCCTATTGAATTCAATAAGTATGAAGGTTCAATGGAAATTATCCTAAAAGCATATATTATTTAGTTATACTCTTTCAATAGGTTCTTTGAACAATCCTATACCAGGGATTTAAGTTCTATTGGACTTTTCATTAAAGGGTATCTCTATTGATGTCAATGGACTTACACTAGTGTAAAACCAGTGTAAGAGGAAAGTTGAGCCCATAATCTATTGTGGAAAAACTACTTTATTCCCTGAGATGGGTGTGGTAACAGTGTTTGCAAAAAGGCAATTTATCTGATGTTGCTACCAGTAGAGGCTGTGATTTGATTAAGCATTGATTTGACCGTTCTTCATTCCTGTAATTTTCTATTTGCAGAGCACAGATACCATGCACTTAACCAGTGTTTTGTAATATAGAGTCACAGAAATTAAAATGGAAAAGACCTATATCATCCTTTTCTTCTCCCTGATTAATGCAGGAGTCTTCCCTACAGCTTCCACCAATTCCCTTATTTGACCATTTTATACCCTATTTAATTTAACAGGGAGGAATTTTTTTCCTGATTTTCAGCCCAAATTTTTGCTCAAGAAAATTTGAAGATGAAGAACCACAAAATAAATGGATGAAACATTTTATTGGCTCTGCTAGATAAACATTTGCCAGCAAGTCAATTTTACTTACACTTTTCATTAAAATAAAATGTTGCAAAATGTGTCATAACAACATACATTTTCCAAGTGTAACAGAGGAAACACATTACATAGACTAATATTCTCTGCAAAGCACGAAGTATTACATCATTTGAATATCAGCTACAGGCAATGCCATTCTAAAAATACCCACAGTTCCACTGGTATTTAGTTCACATTAAAATTAACAGCAAGGGAGAAAGCTTCAAACTGATACACAGAAAATAAAACATAATTACTAAATAATTAAAATGAAACACACAATAATTGTGCCCATTATTTTAATTTTTCTGAATTTACTTAAGATCAAAATAAAAACAAGTGTCTGCTAATCAATCTGCTGAGAAGCCTAAGGCAGCAGGGGAAAAGTGTGAGTCAGTGAAAATGGAAATAAATTCATACTTGCCATCTGGTGTAGTTTACCTCGCCGAGCTATCGTAACCACGTACTGCATTCTTTTCCCTCTCTTCTGCCCAGCTTCTGTGCTCTTGTACTGATGTTCTTTTGGCACATTGCCCTCCCCGTATAAGTATCTGGTCTCACCTGTTCTATCTGGTTTCACCTGCTGTCAGGGATGGTGCTTGATCATTTTTCTCTGCTAGCTCGCTGAGGACCTCTTCAGAGTCTCTTCCTTCTTCTAGATGTTTCCTCTTCATGCTGTAGCTGTAAGGACTTTTCAGAATAGTGTCAACTGATTAGTCAACAGTACAACACTTACTCTACCTGATACTCCATGTTTTGCAGTACACTGGGAAATCTTCAAAAAGCTAGAGAAAGTGGAATTTCCTATGTGAAACTGGTATTCCACTGTGAGTTTTAGTGATAGGTTGTTTCTCTCCATTACCATAGTTCAGAAACTATCTCCATAAGTCCTCAAAGAGCCTCTGTAATGTGATGTTCCAGAATCTAGACACATTTCTTTTTGACTTCCTGACTTCAGGGTCTGCAGTAGTTTTTAAGGTGCTGGTTTCTTCAAATTCAAAATTTCCATCAGATTGACCAATTGGATCATAATATCACATGTTGAGTGGCCAGACCTGAATGGGCAAAGGATTCACAGGGAACAAGGAACACTCTGTAATTAAAGACTCATCAACAGTTAATACAGTGAGCAAAAAAAGCAGCAGATGATTGGTGGCCTTAAAAGAGGTTTAATAATCTCATTATATTCTATTTGAGTTTCTCTGTTGAACACATTATAACAGAAGGATGAATCCCAGTGTTATCACTAGAAATATTACACACAATATGTGCTTTCTATGGCTGATTTCTGAGTGCTGCTAACTACAGCCACAATCATCTTTCAAAATGATTTCTTTCTAAAATGAATCCCATCCTATTTTAGGACCAAGCAATAATTTCAAATCAGTGCATCTTCTCTGATAGCCTAATACATATCTTATATTTTCCATTATCCATGAGGTTTTTGTAGCTCACATCCGAAGTATAGATCAACATATTCACACCCAACTATGTCTTATAATGAGACCTTATTTACAGATTTCCTCCCACTGTACAACAATTAATACCCAGGAAAGGTTACAAAATAGGCAGTCGCAAAAGACATTTATCCTTAGAAATTGTTTTTGAATAAAAGATAACACATGTTCAATTAATTTGTGTTGGAATAACCTAAGCAAAGAAACACTGAAATGGTGACATCAATTGAAAGATTATTTAGTTTTTAAACATACACACAAAAAAAGTATGAGGGACCATAATTAGCAAACATAGAAACCAATGCTAACAAGTAGATGTAGTTATGAATTATATTTTCATTTCATTGAAAGCACATAAGTAGACCCTCTATAATATTTCAGATTTACATGAACAGAGAATTTGTTTCATGAATATTTAGATTACCTGGCTAATAGCCATTGATGGACCTATCCTCCATGAATTTATCTAGTTCTTTTTTGAACCCTGTTATAGTCTTGGCCTTCACAACATTCTCTAGCAAGGAGTTCCACAGGTTGACTGTGCTTTGTGTGAAAAAATACTTCCTTTTGTTTGATTTAAACCTGCTGCCTGTTAATTTCATTTGGTGGCCTCTAGTTCTTGTGTTATGAGAAGGAATAAATAACACTTCTGTATTTGCTTTCTACACACCAGTCATGATTTTATAGACCTCTATCATATCCCCCTTAGTCTTCTCTTTTCCAATCTTATTAATCTTATTAACCTCTCCTCACATGGCAGCCGTTCCATACCCCTAATCATTTTTGTTGCCCTGTTCTGAACCTTTTCCAATTCCAATATATCTTTTTTGAGATGGGGCAACCACATCTGCACGCAATATTCAAGATGTGGGCATACCATGGATTTATCTAGAGGCAATATGATATTTTCTGTCTTATTATCTATCCCTTTCTTCATGATTCCCAACATTCTGTTCACTTTTTTTGTCTGCTGCTACACAATTAATGGATGTTTTCAGAGCACTATCCACAATGACTCCAAGATCTCTTTCAAGTGGTAACAGCTAATTTAGACCCCATCATTGTATATGTATAGTTGGGATTATGTTTTTCAATGTGCATTACTTTGCATTTATCAGCATTGAATTTCACCTGCCATTTTGTTGCACAGTCACCCAGTTTTGAGAGATCCTTTTGTAGCTCTTCGCAGTCTGCCTGGGACTTAACTATCTTGAGTAGTTTTGTATCATCTGCAAATTTTGCCACCTCACTGTTTACCCCTTTTTCCAGATGATTTATGAATATGTTAAACAGGACTTAGCCCACTACAGACCCTGGGGGACACCACTGTTTACCTCTCTCCATTCTGAAAACTGAAGCGACTCCAAGATCTCTTTCTTGAGTGGTAACAGCTAATTTAGACCTCATCATTGTATATATATAGTTGGGATTATGTTTTCCAGTGTGCATTACTTTGCATTTGTCAACAGTGAATTTCAACTGCCATTTTGTTGCCCACTCACCCAGTTTTGTGAGATCCCTTTGTAACTCTTTGTAATCTGCTTTGGACCTAACTATCTTGAGTAGTTTTGGGTTATCTCCAAATTTTGCCACTGCACTGTTTACCCTTTTTTTTCCAGATCATTTATGAATATGTTGAACAGTACTGGTCCCAGTATGGACCTCTAGGAGACACCACTTTTCAACTCTTTCCATTCTGAAAACTGTCCATTTATTCCTACCTTTTGTTTCCTTTCTTTTAAGCAGTTACTAATTCATGAGAGGACCTTCCTTCATCCCATGACAGCTTACTGTGCTTTGGTGAGGGACCTTGTCAAAGGCTTTCTGAAAATCTAAGTACACTATATCCACTGGATCACCCTTGTACACATGCTTGTTGACCTCCTGTCACTGTGCCTCAGTTTGTCACAGCTGAGAATACCGGATTCAGGACAAACTGCCAAGAAATGAGGCACTCCCACCCCAAACTGGTGGCTATTCTTCCATAAGATATACTAAACCAGTAACAAAAGTAACTTTTCTCTCACCAAACCGGTTAATAAGAAGTCAGAAATGCAGTCTCCTTAGGTATCCCAGCCCTAGACTTAATGATGAGTGATTATTTAAAACCAATTTCATCAAGCAAAGGGTCCTTCTAATCCCAAGAGACCAGCCACATAGCCAGGCCAATATATAATTCAGATTTTACCCAATAATCATGCTGTTCCCAATCCTTTAGTATCTAAGATCTAAAGTTTTATTAATAAGAGAAAAGGAGAGAGAGTTAAAATGGTCAAAGGAATCAAATACATACACTCATTGCAAAGTTCTTGTAGCAGGGTTGAAGCAGCAATAGAATAAACTGCTGCCTTGTACAGTCTCTGGTAACTTCCAAAAGATTGGAAGGTCACCAGTCCATTGATTGTAATGCTCCTTTTAGTGTAAGTCCATAGTCTAGAGATCAGGGAAGGAAAGAGGCAAAATGGAAATGCTTCCAGGGCCTTTTATATTTTCTCCCATGTGGAGGGAAAGGTCTCAGTATTAGTTCATGGAAAAGTACAGGCACAAGATGGAGTTCAGGGTCCATGAGCAAGTCACATGTCCTTGCATGCTTCGATGACTCACAAGCAGCCATTACTCATACACAGGAAGGCCCATCATGCTGGGATGGGCTTCTTCTATGGTCTACTGTGAAAGCTGAGTGTCCTTCAATGGGCCATCAACTTGAATAGTCCAATCAAAATGTTCTGGCCAGACTGAATGTAAACTAGCTACCTTGTGGGTGTTACCACAGGAGTTTGAAATACTGGTACACAGTCAATATTCATAACTTTAGCTACAAAGACGATGCATGCATATTAACAGGATAATAATATTCAGCAAATTATAACTTTTCCATTGAAATCTTACATGACATACTTTGTACACGATTTGTTGCAATTTTATAGCATTGGTAGCAACAATGATATACATAGTCATATTTAAATCATGTGACATTAGACCTCTCAAAGAATTCTAGTAGATTGGTGACACATGAATTCCCTTTACAAAAACTACATTGACTCTTCCCCAACAAATCATGTTCGTCTATGTGTCTGATAATTCTGTTCTTTATTATGGTTTCAACCAATCAACCTTTAATGTGAAGGTCAACTTTCACTATGCATTTCCTGGTTTTCAGACATTCAAGTTTTGGTCAGATCGATGTTCTAAAATGGAACGACATACCACCGCACAACCTTAACTCTGTTAACATTGTTTTATGCCATTGAATTCCTAATTATTCTAAAAGAAAAAGGTACATTGTTGGTAGGAGTTAGTAGTTCTGACAGATATGGCAGTTTCCTGCAATATCCTTGAAAAACCTTTTTGAATGCAGTGTAAATCTCTTTGGAGTCCATTATATTAACATAGTTTTTTGCCATGGAGTATACTTAAACATTCCATGGTTTGAGCATTGCATTATTTTATTGTCTGGTGTATTGTTTAGCAGTGGATCTTTTAAAATGTCTAGAGATGGTATAGGTAGTGTTTTGTAAGTATGTGCCTTTTTAAACAAATACGTACAGAAAAAAATGTTCATTTTAAATTGTTAACCAACTACATTGTTAACTCTCAGACACAGTCTTGTAAATAGAGTTTAATTTTGCTGAAGTCAAACGAGTGACACTGGTGTAAATGAGAAGAGAATGGCACCCAGAATACATGATAGCACTATAAAAATCCAAATAAATAATTCTGTAAAAAGCATGCTGTAATACCTGGTAAATGTTCAACTACAACTTTACTGTTAGACTTGTAGATGATTAAAAGCTAAAAAAAAACCCCTATAGTGAATTGTGGAATTTTGTTAGAATTGCAAATCATAATAATAGGTTTGAAGAGAAGGGTAATTTCTCCAACTTAATTAGCTATGAGTAACCTGAAATACAGCTTATCTGTTGTGGATCTAGAAAAATAAAGAACTGGTTATCCCTTGGAAAGATAACGCTGAATTACTGCATTATGTACGTTGAAACGTAGAAAGTACAGAACATAATTTAGAAGGAAAGGGAATGTCAGGTATCAGGGCCTGCAGCTAAGCCTGGAACCAGTTAGTTGACTTACAGCTGAACACCCTGATTGATCAGACCCACTGATTGGCTGACAGGCATCCCCAGGGCTGCTCTTAAGTCCAGCAATAACACCAGCTCATTAGCTGCTCAAGGCTTATGTCCTCAGCTATCGTTCATGTGTCTACTTGTTTCAGTCCTATTCCAACCCTGCTAGGTTCCCAAATCCTGGTTCCTGACTCTGGCTCCGATACTCACTGCTGTTCCAGGACTCTGGCTCTAATCACTAGAATTTGGCACCTGCTGCTCTAACCACCCAGGTCTGACCTAGATCTGACCAACCATGCTCCAGTCGGTGACAGGTACAGCAGCAAAAGATGTAAAGCGTAATGTCTGTGTTGTCTGTAGATATGGACTGAAGGAGATTCCTATGCACTGATGTAGTGCATAATGAATATATACCTAAAATCAGTCGTGTGGAGTGGCAGGATGCAATCAAACTAGCTGTTGGAGGCTGCACAAATGGCATCCTTCTGGCTGCAAATGCGGACGGATGAGAAGGTTTGGCCCTTAACACGGAAGAGGAAAAGAGTGGGCTAAGAAGGTTAAGTTTAGATTTTGCCTGGAGCCAGTCAAAACAGTGATTACAACAGGTAAAGTCAGGCAGACTATTCACTTTATATTGGTTGGTTACTTGGTTCCCTCCCATCATCATTAAACAGCATATAGAGATTTATTTTTTTCCACAGAATTAATGAAATTAAAAAAATGAAAATATTATTATTTTTTAATTTCTTTCTGTCTTTGCTGCTTCTTCGACCCATATGGGCAGCAGCCCTGAATTTAATGTTGGTTGCACATAGTGATGTACTTGTGGTGTGGTATTTCAGGGACATAGGAATTATTAAGCAGAGTAGATGGGGAAAAACTGAAGTAGGTGCAGATGGCTCGTTTAACCCACTGATGAACCAACAACATAATGTCATGCTGAGTTTAAAAGGTGGAAGCTGACAGTTGGTGTTCAGCTAACGTTATCTGAAGCACGATTGTTTCAGGAAGAAGTTGAAAAGCTACTATTTAGCTGTGGTTGTGAATCAGCCAGACACCATTAAGGAAGTGAAAAGTGATTTTAAAGAGGGCTATTTTGGCACCCAGTTGTGACTGTGAGTGCTGTTTGGACACTCTAAAATCAGGAATTATTAAAAATAGAGGGTATTTGTTGCAGAAGTTCTGAAAATGTGTTCCCTGTTCTGGATGCCACAGTTGCCTGTTGTTCTGAAAGTAGCTAAGCTCTCACTTACTGGCTGAAGGGGGAAAAGCCTTCTAGTTAAAACCCAAGGGCCATGATATGAGATTAGCCTAGATGATAATAGTCCTTTCTGGCCTTAAAATCTGCAAACTCTGCCTCTCTGGTCCCAAAGAAAGGGGGAAGTTGGGAGACTGAGTGCCCTGCACTCTCTGTCTCTCTGATTGCCTGGTTGGAAAGGCAGAAAGTGACACTAACAAGAACCTTTCAGGTGGACAGCTGCAGAGCTGAAAAATTGTCTTTCAGCTCTCCTCAAGTGGATTCTTTTCCTGAAATCCCTTCCAGCAAACAAAACAAACAAAAAAATCCAAAAAACCCCACACAGTTTTGACATTTCTATGCTGGTTCAGCACATTCCCCCCCCCCCCCAAGTGAATATTTTTGCAGGAAGTGGTTTTCATCTTCCACCTATTTCTAGTGCTAGGCAGTAACATGAGAACATGTTCTCTTTATTAAGAGAACAATTCACAGAGGTGCCACAATTGCAGCTAGCATTCAAACCATGTGCAAACAGACTAACATCCTGGTACCTCCTCCAAACTCTTTCCTCCTCCAACCTGTGTTCCTCCTTTCTAGCTCCATGAAGGTTGCCACAGTACTCTGGACTCTGCAACATAATTCCTTTTCCATTTCAGGTATAGGTGCATGGAGTGGTGAGGGTATGCTCACATTCTCAGATTCACCTCTGCCATCTCAATTCACTGAGGCTTAAAGTCAAAGCCAAACTTTTCTTTCCTTAATGTAGTCCAGCAAATATCAGAAGAATACATGTCTGAGCACGACTCACTGATGTGGCAGCACCAGGTAACAATGTCTTTCTAGTATTGACCCCCTCTCTGACTCTCCTACAGTTATGTCCCCAAGAAGGGTCACCAAGAAACAACATTATGGTCTCCCTTAAACAGGAGACAGAAAGCATCAAAGCTGTACAACATCTATCCGTGCTAATATGCTTTACCACACTGTCTGCCACAGGCAGCCCTCCAAGAAGGTAGCATCTGCCAGAGGGGTAAAAAAGGTGAAGTGTCACCACCATTTCATTTCCTGCACCCTATGTCTTATGAACATATTGTAATTACACAAGCGGGTTGTATTATTTTGCTGTATCCATAGATGGTTCTGATTAAACAGAATACGAGATTGTCACTAATTTCACATTATGCATTGTTTTTCACTGTTCGCTTGCAAAATTGTTAGCAATCAGCCTGATCTTTCTGGCCTTTTCAAGGGGCATTCAATACCAAAGCCAGTTCTATAGGCAGGTGAACAAGGCAGTCATCCTGGGCACCTTCTTTCGGAGGGCTATAGTGCTGTGCCACTTGGCTGGTTTTTTGCTCCACTCTGTGTGTGTGCTGCTTGGCTTTGGTTTAGTTTTGTATTCCCTGGGTCATTTTGGGTGGGTGGGAGGGTGGATGCCAAAAACATTTTCCGTCCCGGCCAACAAAATGGCTAATATTTTTCAGAGTCACTACTTCCCAGGATAGAGTCCCCCCATCTTGTAAGCATGGCCTACATTCTTTGTTCCAAAATGGATACATTTACATCTAACCATATTAAAATGCATATTGTTTGCTTGAGCTCAGCTTACCAAGTGATCCAGATACTCTGTATCAGTGACACGGCATCTTCACAACTTACTACTCTACCAATGTTTGTGTCATTTGCAAACTTTATCAGTGATTATTTTGTTTTTCTTCAAGATAGTTGATGGAGGACTCTATCTTTCCCAGTGATTCTGAAAGAGATTTGGGGTCAAGATGGATATTCAACTGAACATGAGCTCCCAATGCAACATTGGGGCCAAAAGGGCTAATGGAATTCTAGTAAGCATTAACAGAAATCTCAAGTAGATCAAGAGAGGGTATTTTTACTCTGTATTTGGCACTGGTTCAACCACTGCTGGAATACTGTGTCCTGTTCTGGTGTCTATAATTCAAGAAGGATGTTGATAAATTCGAGATAGTTCAGAGAAGAGCCAGGAAAATGATTAAAGGATTAGAAAACATGCCTTATAATGATGGAGTCAGGGAGTTCATTTATCTAGCTTAACAAAGAGAAGATTAAGGGGTGACTTGATGAGTTTATCAGTACCTAGAGTTGGGGAGCCAATATTTGATAATGGGCTCTTCAGTCTAGCAGAGACAGGTATAATATAATCCACTGGCTGGACGCTGAAACTAGACAAATTTAGACTGAAAACAAAGCATAAATTTTTTACAGTTAGGGTAATTAACCATTGGAACTATTTACCAAGGTTTGTTGTGGAATCTCCATCACTAGAAATTTTAAAACAAAGATTGGATACATTTCTAAGAGATATGCTCTTGGAATTATTTTGGGGAATTTTTATGTCTTCTGTTATGCAGGAGGTCAGATTTATGATCATAATGGCCCCTTCTGGCCTGGGAACCTATGAATCTATATAATGAGTTTCCTGAATGAGTTAGACTTATAAAGAGCATTAGAGTGCATGATGCTGCTGCTAAAAATAGTTATATTGTTCACATTGAGGAAGCATACAAATACCTTATTGACAGATACTGACATATCAGCTTGAAAGCATCCAAACTCCTCCCCCATTTTATTGTAGGAACTGTGCACAGATCAGTGTATATTTGGGGTGAGGGAGCAAGTAATGCAGGAAATATGCACAAAGGGAGGAAGAAAGGCAAGGGGAGAAAGAGAGAGTGTCAAGGGGGGAGAGAAAGAGAGAGGAGATTAATTGCAGAGGTCTGTAAAATGCTTTTAACACAACATGAAATTGGAGAAATTCGCCTTAATTCCATTTCACAGTAAGGAAAAATATACGTTTGGTGAGGGGAATGGAAGAGCCAGGTAAGGTTGAAAAAAAGGCAAAAAAATGAACAGAATGTCGGGAATCATTAAGAAAGGGATAGATAATAAGACAGAAAATATCATATGGCTTCTATATAAATCCATGGTATGTCCACATCTTGAATACTGCATGCAGATGTCGTTGCCCCATCTCAAAAAAGATATATTGGAATTGGAAAAGGTTCAGAAAAGGGCAACAAAAATTATTAGCGGTATGGAGCGTCTTCCATGTGAGGAGAGATTAATAAGACTGGGACTTTTCAGCTTGGAAAAAAGACGACTAAGGGGGGATATGAGAGAAGTCTATAAAATCATGACTGGTATAGAGAAAGTAAATAAGGAAGTGTTATTTACTCCTTCTCATAACACATGAACTAGGGGCCACCAAATGAAATTAATAGGCAACAGGTGTAAAAGAAACAAAAGGAAGTATTTTTTTCACACAACGCACAGTCAACCTGTGGAACTCCTTGTCAGAGGATGTTGTGAAGGCCAAGACTAAACAAAAAAAGAACTACATAAATTCATGGAGAATAGGTCCATCAATGGCTATTAGCCAGGATGGACAGGGCTGGTATCTCTAGCTTCTGTTTGCCAGAAGCTGGGAATGGGTAACGGGATGGATCACCTGATGATTACCTGTTCTGTTCATTCCCTCTGGGGCAACTGGCATTGGCCACTGTCAGAAGACAGGATACTGGGCTAGATGGGCCTTTGGTCTGACCCAGTATGGCCATTCTTATGTTCTTTTGAGGGTGTGCAACAGGAGGTGGAAGTAGAGTATGACTTCAGAGTTATCAACACCACAGGAATGGAGGTTGTTTGTAAATCTGAAATGTTCGTAATTCTGAATAAAATGTTATGGTTGTTCTTTCAAAAGTTTGCAACTGAACATTGATTTACTACAGCTTTGAAACTTTACTATGCAGAAGAAAAATGCTGCATTTAGCCATAATAATTTAAATGAAACAAGCACAGAAACATTTCCTTACCTTGTCAAATCATTTTTTTTTAAATTGTCCTTTATTTTTTTACATTAAACACAGTAGTATACTGTATTTACTTTTTTGTGTGTGTGTCTCTGCTGCTGCTTGATTCTGTACCTCCAGTTCCAAATAGGTGTGTAATTGACTGGTCAGTTCGTAACTTTGGTGTTTGTAACTCTGAGGTTCTACTGCAGGGGTCGGCAACCTTTGGCACACGGCCCATTAGGGTAATCCGCTGGCGGGCCACAAGACATTTTGTTTACATTCACCATCTGCAGGCACAGCCGTCCACAGCTCCCAGTGGCCACAGTTTGCCGTTCCCGGTCAACATAAACAAACTGACTCACGGCCCAACAGTGGATTACCCTGATGGGCCGCATGCAGCCTGTGGGCTGCAGGTTGCCCACAACTGATCTAGACCTTCCTGACAGGTGTTTGTCTAACCTGCTCTTAAAAATCTCCAATGATGGAGATTCCACAACCTCCCTTGGGAATTTATGGTTATGAGGAAATGTACTATGTTTTAGATGTGTATTTTCATGATATAAATATGATTGTAATTATGTACATCAGGTGTGAATTGCAGTTATGCAGAGAGATCAGAGACGGACTAAATAAATGGAAATATACCTATCTCATAGAACTGGAAGGGACCCTGAAAGGTCATTGAGTCCAGCCCCCTGTCTTCACTAGCAGGACCAAGTACTGATTTTTTTGCCCCAGATCCCTAAGTGGCCCCCTCAAGGATTGAACTCCCACCCCTGGGTTTAGCAGGCCAATGCTCAAACCACAGAGCTATCCCCCCCCATACTCTTGAATTATAAACATATATTTTGAATGACTTCTGTTGAAATCAAAATTCCACTTTAAAACATTCACTAGAATTTTGAAATGTAGAGCACATCAGTTAGGTCATCAGTTTTGTGGGACTCAAATTCAACATGTTCAAGGGCGCATCCGTCTAAAGCAGCAATCTTGTCATGGAAATAAAGTTGCCAGCAGCTCCCAAGAATTCTCTATTGGAGAAAAGTCTATGTAGCTCTGGGTAGACTCTATCTCTTTTAATTAATCCATGTCTACAGATAAGAAGTACAATTACTAGATACATTTCACTTACACACACACACACACACACACACACAGACACACACACACACACACACATGGTTTATGTGGGACTGAAACTCTGCGACTTCATCTGGAAACACATAAGCCTCTACATCTTTAGCTAAAAGCGATGTCTTCAGCTTTCAGTAATTATAAGGTCCTATATCCTATAGGAACTAGCCACCAGAGGAGTAACATGATCACCAGAGTGTATTTAAAGGCAAATAGTTTTCCTTCTTGCTCTCCTCTCCAGTGTTATTGTCACTGACAAAGTGTGACTCAAAGGTCCACATTCTGGTTGTTGTAGTTGTGACTCTTAATCCTTGTATTACAGTGTCATGTCCAGTATCAGTTTTTCCTCAGTAAAACTGTATTTAAAATTAAAATGTACTCATTGGGTGGAAGGGAAGTACAAGAGAATACAGACAGAAATGATAACTCTTCATACACCTTCTGTTCAATGAGAGAAACAGCATTTAAATTACCATTTCAGATGAATTTCTCAGCCACAGTCTCTGCTCTCACTGTCATCATCCTTGTTCTTCTGGTTTCTTTCATTCCTTATATATTTTTCCTCTGCCTTCTTCTTTCCTTGCTTCTGTGATTCTGGCAGACCCCTAGGTCTTAGCTGACCACTGACAAATAAATAGCTGGAAACCAGTCTGGCTCACCTGTGTATTAGTATTGTTAAAATAAATGCTAAGTTTATAAAAATGTGTTTGGACTTTTTGAAACACTTGTAGGACACTGCATGTATTTATCTCATGTATAACATTATACACCATGTTATAAGTGCTTAGCCTGGGTTAGCTCTAAAGGGCATACAGATCTTACTTATCACAGAAGTTTCTATTACCTTTTGGAACCTAAGACTGTAATTCACTTGTGTATTTATGTTTACCTGTTTTAACTTTGTAAATAACTCTCTTATTTCTTAGTTAATAAAACTTTAGATAGTTAATTATAGGATTGGCTATATGCATTGTTTGTGGAGTAAGATCTAAGGTGTAATTTACCTGGGGTAAGTGAACAGTCCTCTGAGACTGGGAGTAACTTGAATATTGTTGCTCTCCCTAAGAGCTTGCACTCAAAATAGGAAAGACATAAATTGGGTGGCAGAAAGGAAGCATTACTATCCTCATTTACAGATGGTGATCGCAGATACAGAGAGATTAGAGCCCAAAGGCACAAAAGGAATTTAAGTGAATAAACTTCAAATTTAGGCACCTAAGTCCCATTTGTATGTATTACTGTGATCCACAAAACCTCCACTCAGCTGCTAACTCTGTAGGCTCCTAAACTCACTCAACACCTAAAATTTTGCTGCAAAAATTCCTTAGGCACTTACATTTCTTCCTTTGGTCATGCACACTGCTACCTCACTAGGCATATAGGTGCCTGTCTCCCACGTAAGCCCTAGTGCAATCCAGAAAGCGGAGGAAGATAGATAGTGAATGCCTGTCTTCCCTGCAGGATCTGATCTGGTAAGCATGCTCAGAGCAGGTCTACAGGATTGGGCTCCATTCAAAAGCAGCTAAATTGGAAGAGCTTTGACAGCAGAGACTGAGGGAGCTCATATCAGACTATCTTGTAGCCCAGTGGCTGAGAGGGGACTGTTCAAATCCTGTTTTCCCCACCAGCCCCTCAGGCAGGGTGGGGAATTGAATCTGGGTCACATCCCAGGTGAGTTTACTAGACAGTAGCTAAAAGTTATTGTGGGCACATCACCACTAACCATTTTGTGTGGTGTGAGGCAGGCATCAAACTCATTCTCACAATAAATGACTTGGCGGCCTATGCCATCTGACTCCATGGGAGGAGGTCATGGCTGTAAATAAGATAGCTCAGTGGTTTGAACATTGGCCTACTAAACCCAGAGTTGTGAGTTCAATCCTTGAGGGGGCCATTTAGGGATCTGGGGCAAAAATCTGTCTGAGGATTGGTCCTGCTTTGAGCAGGGGGGTGAACTAGATGACCTTCTGAGGTCCCTTCCAACCCTAATATTCTATGAATTTCTATAATTAACAGAGACAGGTGCCACCCTACAGCCTGGATTTAGGTACCTAAGTCTATGAGAGGGTCTGGGGCAGGGCTAGCTTAGGTAGCTCCCCAACTAGCATGCTGTTTTTTGTGGCTCACATCCTAAGGTTCCTGTCTTCCCCCATGCATTATACAGGGATACTAGACACCTAGCTCAGGCTTTGTGGATCCCATTATTGTGCCAATGATTTTCTCTGTGCCCAAAATCTAGGTGCTGCAACTCTGAACATTGCAACACATAAATCTCTTTCTGCATCTAGGCCTAAGTTACTTGCCCAAAGTTATATAGGAAGTCTATGGTGAAGGCGTGGGATCATGAAGAGGATCTTATTACTGATTATTAAACAGAAGGCAATCCTGTGGAATTTTATTTTCACTATAACGAAATCCCATTACAATCTACGGTGCAAGGCACTCATCCATTTTACTAGGACTTTGCATAATATAAAGTATTTATAGTGAAATAATAAATATTACTATGCATTCATGTTTTCATCAGACAAAGTTATACAAACAATCATTTATTTGCTTCTCTAGAATGCCTTTCATCAAATTATTGTACATTATACTGAAATGGAATTCTTTCAAATCAATCAAAATGCAAAGATCCTGTATAGCTACTGATATGTAACTTGCTTAGGTACTTATAAATCAGTGAAGCAAAGAATCCAGAACATATAGTACCATTTTCTCAGTTATTCTGTTTCCTCCATTCCAAATGTTTGTGAAGATCTGCTTTGCACAGTCACTGTGCCATAATTTATCAATAACTGCAGTATACAAATCCCTGTATGCTGATTTGCCTGATAGTCACTGCATAGTTGTCCAGAGCACTGGATAGTTGCATTTTAACAATCCAGATAAATATTCACTGCCTATTAATTGTATTATGAATATGCAAAAATCCTCATTCTCACTGGCTAGTATAACCCCATATTCTTTTACTGGTTCCTGTATTTAGAAGTTCCAAGCAGTTTGCCAGTAACAAGTACAATAGCTTTATTTTTCACTCCCTTCATCTCCAACAGAAAAACTCCAAAGCTTCATGGAGAGAGCTGGGAACTCAACATAGTGCAGAGAAACTGTGGAAAGGCAAATTGTTTATCAAAACATTAGAAAATCCTTTTGGTTCCCTTGCTTGCCCGCATTTACCCATTCTTCTCTGCCCAGCTCCTTACCTGCTTTATACCATTAGGAAATCAACATTTTCCCCATTTTTCTCCAGTTCAAAATTTCAAAATTTGAAAAATGTCATCCCACTCTCATAAAGAGAGAGATTGCAGTTTTTGTGAAGAGAAGAAGCTTACTGACCTTCCAAGAGGCAAGAGGGCTAAGAATGGCGAAAGGAATAAGAAGGCAGAAAATAGCGAGGCAAGAAAGGGAGATAATAGGGAGAAGGAATTGCCCAAAAGCTTTTTTAAATGATTTAACTTTAAGCAATTTGATAAATTCAAAGGGACTGCCCTGCACCAATGGAAGTCATTGACAATGCTTCTATTGACTTTAATGGTGCAGTATCAGAGCCATAGATTTTAAAACAGAATGGACCATTCTGATCACCTCATGTGACCTCCTGCATAACACAGCTCATAGAATCTCACCCAGTAATTCCTAAATGAAGCCCATAAACTCTGTTTGAGTAGAACATAGCTTTTAGAAAGAAATCCAGGCCGAGATTCTGTGCAGCATCTTTAAGTGGTGCACCATAGAACTTGCAGCCCAGGGGCTGAGGGACTAAGGAAGCTCTAAATCTCCTTTGCATTTACCTAATCCTGGGCTACGACAGGCCCAGTGGAAAGGCCTCCAGTGTCACTTAAACAATCTTGGGGATATGTCTAAGGGTATCTCTACACTGCAGTCCGAGGTGTGTCTGCAGCACTTGTAGACACACCAGAACTAGTTTTGATCTAGCCAGTTTTAATGACAATAACAGTGAAGCCACAGCAGCATAGGCTAGCCACTCAAGTACGTACCCAGGGTCCCAGGTGGGGTTGTACAGGCAATGCTACTGTGACTTTATTGCTATTGTAATTTGAGCTAGCTAACTCAAACTAGCTTCTGTACATCTACATGTGCTACAGTCATATATCTGACTGCAGTGTAGACATACCCTAAATTACAGCAGCCTCCCAAGGTGGCCCTAAGAGCTTCAGCACTGCTCGGAATATTTGCAGCCTGTGTGCTGCAACCCTGCCTTGGACACGTCCTTCCATTCACTCCTATGCCAGGGCTCATGAGGGGTCCTTGGAGGATGGCTTTATAGCTGTCTTCTACAGCTCCTGCACTGGGGGAATCCTCCCCAGCTGGATATGGGGCTTTTGGAGATCCTTTTAGCTGCTGTAGCCCTTTTACCTGGCATAAAGGGCTGGAGTGGGGGTAAGGAGCTAATTCCCTAGTCTTGATTTAAAGACATGATGGAGACCCTACCACATCCCTTAGTGACTTGTTACAACAGTTAATTTCCATCACTTTAAATGGGTTCTTGTTCTTTCATTTGTACATTTGAATATTTATTTTAAAATTTCTGCAAAATTAGTAATATTAACATGCAGGTTTTTCCTTTTAACTTCATGATAACATTATTCCAGTCTACTAATATCCTTGGCTTTCAACCTCAGAGTTTATTTGCAGTGAACACTTGGGCCTGGAAGTTTATCAGCCTCAGGATATGATTATTATCTCACAAATAGAAAGTATGTTCAATTTGTTATAACAATATACTGCAGTACTCAGGGCCTGATCCAAAGCACACTGAGGTTAGTGGAAGTGTTTTTGGATCAGGCATAGAATTCCTATTGGATCAGGCCCTTGATGTGCATTATTCTGACTAGTAAATTCCAACCTCACAAAAATCCTATTGATTCAAAGACACTAAGATGCTGGTGTCATCTCCTGAAAATATTACAAATAAAACATTTATTCAGAGAAACTGTATAACTATATTTTTGCCTGAAGCCCTGTAAAATGCTCAGGTCATAAACCTCTGAAGGATCCCAGGCTTTATTATGGAAATATAGATAAAAAATATAAAATAAATATAAAGGACACAGCCAGGTGTTGCTTTATTTATTTATTTATTTTAAATCTTGAATATCCTAAGTTTTAGGGGGGGAATAGAAGTTTTCAGATTATCTCTTTCTTTCTCTCTCTCTCCCTCTGTTAAAATGTTCCTAATATTAACACTTAAACCAGTGCTGTAATTTAAAACAGATAAAGGCTACACTGAACCAGTGCTGAATCGAACACTGTTAGATTGGATACTTTTTCCAACAGAAAGTTACTTGTCTGTTCTCATTTATGAGCTTGTGATCAAAGGGGAGGAAAGAGGGCATGACAGTGAAAACAGATAGTTGCCAAAACTTATCAGGGACATTAAAAAGTTTTTCCGTCTGCATTAAATTGATCTATCACATAGCTTTGGAATATTGCAGAGAAACTGGCAGTCTTGAATTGCAGTTTGGATTTTGTGTAGTTAATACTACTAAATGTTATAAGGTCATCTCCGAACATATTAAGTGTACTACACTATTAAATTTCTGTAGATGAAATGTGTGTTATTTTGAATGAAGAATATGGGTCTGCGAGCAGTTGGGGGGTAATTTTCTTCCTTTCTGTTTGATTTATATGCATGCATAGGGATAACTTAATTCAGAAGAGATGTACAAGTAATTTATTTCCAACCACTGAACTAAAACTGGACAATAATTTATCTGACTTTTAATGTGATGCTGCAGCCAAGGCATAAATGACATTGAGTCATACTGAAGAGTTGTCATTTTGCTGTTTATCTTTGGCTTGGGGCACTTAGACATTTTCTTTGCAAACCTAAATTACATCTCTTTTTACACACATGCAGAGAACAGATTTCCCCTGGTCAGATATTAAATGAAAACCAAATGAGCAATAGTCATTGTTGACTGTTTTTACTTAAATTGGATAGCAACAGAGCTGCAATCAAAAACGAGGGGGAAAAATATTGCAGCATTACCAGGTGCCTAGCACAACTAAATACTCACCCTTATTCTTGTCACTCAATATAATCAACATATTTCATTTGGTACAGAATTCAATTTCCTTCTCTTTGCAGTTTAGAAACAAAGGACTGCAAATTGCATTCTATCTGATTTTACTCAATATATTAAAAATATACCTTTTCATATGAGTGATGCGGCTTGTACTGCATGAATGATAAATAGAGGGGATTCCACATCTTCCTCAGCTGCAATTCTCTTGATCTTGAAATGTTTTGTAAACAAGCAAAATGACCTCTTTAAATGGAGCAGATATTTCATGTCTACATAAATATTTCTGAAATAAGAAAAAAATACATTATATATTTGCTGCTTTGCTTAAATATGAAGCAAAGTAACCCAAAAATGAAAACATCTGCACATTTGACCTTGTTGATATGGATTCCAGCCCTGCAATAAGGCCAGCATTGCCACAGACTTTTACAGAAATGGCACCATGGTGCCTGAGCCGAAGTACTCTGAACATGGAACTCCTATGGAAGGCAGTGGGAGATATTCTCAGGAGTACTTAGATAACTGTACCCAAGATTTAGTACATGTTTTTCTAACTGCATCACTAAGTTCAAATCATTGGGGCTTTATTGGCCAGTAGTTATAATGACATAGAACAAAACTGATAATGTTGGACCACTCAGAGCATTACAAGCTTATAGGGCAAACTGGTTAGTTCTTCAGAATTTGGTAGCTTTTAAAAAATATATATTCAAAAATCAAAGTACAATTATAATAAAAAGTAAATTAATTTTGACATTTTGGGGTTCAATGCAGACCAGTAAGTGGTTGTTTCACCACCTGCCCTGCAACTCTGGATGCCTTAAATGCTATGCTACTGTGGCTCATAGCCTGGATGCCAGCAGCTATCTTTTAAGCATGCAGGTCACCTCTGGCCTCCACTGCCCAGTTACTGTTTAGAATGACCCAATACCCCTGTCCAGTCCAGCATTTCCCCAAAATTGTCTCCCTGCAGTGTCCTGTCTTCTCCTAGAACATTCACAGAAGTTATTAATTGAGCCTTTTTAAAAGAAACAGAAACATGAGCTTGTTATCATAACTGGAGTTAACAATCACTTCAATCAAAATACTGGGTTGTCTTAGATAACAAATAAAACAAGTTTATTTAATCAAAAGGAGATAGGGCTTAAGAGAGTTCAAGTATAAGGGATAAAGATAGAAAGAGTTACAACCAAACAAAAGTAAAAATACACATTTTCTAATGGCTAAGACCTGACTTAACAAGCTACAGTCTTTGTTCAAGATAGTTTCCTCACCGATTTTCCTTTTCCAGCAATGGCTCACTAGCTCTTAGTCAGGATCCCCACAGAATCCAAGGCACTGGTTTTCCTTTTCTTCTCAGGTGTATGACCATTTAGGATTCTCTTTCCCTCTTTTTATAGTCCAGTAATCCTTTAATCTCTCAAAGTTCATTGACCCTGCTTCAAGAGGCAGGAAGGCTTCCTGGAGTTCAGTCTTCATCCCCCATTGTGATTGTTAAATGATCATTTCCCCCTCTACTTGCTTTTCTGTTGGATTTGTTTAGCTGGCATACAAATATGATTCTCTTTGTATTTGTTCACACCTTGCTCAATTTATACGGGAAATAGATTCAAGCAGGTGGAATCATATTCCTTTGATTGAAAAAAACAAACACACACAACTGTTTATCACCTCCCCCTAACATCACTGGTTTAAACACATTTTAGTCACAATTCCAGCATGTTTCCATAATACTTTCTGAGTTGACTGTACATACATCATGCAAGGATATTAATGATCAATGAGTGATTAGTTTTCCAATAACATATTACATTAAACCTTTTAGATACAGATTTTCATAACAGTAAGTTGTGGTATACTGAGCTGGTCAGGTGAGCTGAAACTCACTTTTAAATACCCCTGTCTTCTGTCATAGGAATCCTCTTAGTGTCACAATAATATCAGCCTACATTGACATTGTACCTTTCTTCTAAAATAATAAACCCAAACATAAGTTATGCAGGAAGGTTGGTGGAGTCATGTGAGGCCTAGGACTAGTAGACTCAAGCTGTTCTTAATTGCCTATGGGGGTAATGGTATATTTGGACTGGTGGAGCTCTGTTGTTTCTAGCTGTTAGGCCCAGTTCTGAGCTGTCAGCAGACTTCCATGCTTGGAAGGGAGAGAGTGTAATGCCCTCTCATTGATAGCTGTCTCTCAGCTGGGGTCACCACCCTATTCTGTAATCACTTTCCAGAGAATCCCAGTGAGCAGTGGGGCAGAAGGTCTGTTAAATACTGTATCAGGAAATGGAACTTGAAGAGGTTTTCAGCTACTCCTGAGCACATCCTCCCCTTCAAGATCTGAGATTAATTACACAGGTGCAGAGCATGGCCACATAAAAAGTTCTGGCCAGACTCCTTGACCACTAAGCATATGGATTAGGTTTTCCCAATGAGATATATTTTGCTTTCTCCAACACCCTCCACCCCCGCCCCAACATTGTATTACTAAGATTCAATCAATAATCACCTTGGCCACTTTAAGTGGTCCTACCATTTGTCATTTATATTATTAATATTATTAATATTATTAGTATAGAGTTAGCACCACATAAGAATCAGGGTCCCATTGTATGAATCATTATACAAACAAGTAACATAAAGCCAGCCCCTGCCCTTGATAGTTCGCAATCTAGGATTTACACTCCCTAGCCCAGACCATATAGGGTTAAGACAGCAGCCAATTAACCCTGACATATTAGAGGGTACAGGGGAAATATAAGGGCTGCCTGGCAGGAAGCAGGGGGAAACAGCTAGGTATGAGCTGGACCCCTGCCCACAGGGCTCTATATGGCGAGTGTTGGTTGTAGTTGCTGTGTGTGTTTTGCTGCTGGTGGTTTTGTTCTGTTCAGACTCTTTATATGTTCTCCTAAAAGTGTCCCGGAAAGAAGGGACCACAAGTGACTGAAGGCTGCCTGACTGTTTTATTTTGTGGGCTGAGAAATCAATGCCCCAGCCCACTTAGGCATACACAGCAGGTGGATAAAGAGACAAAGGTGGTGTGGTGGAGAGAACACAGTCAGAGTAGAGAAAAGTGTTCTGGTATAAGTTCACAGCCACAGAAGTCTCAGTGACAGGTGATCACCAGATTAACCAGATGGCAGTGCAATCACAGCAAAGGGATTTGCTTGCCCCTATTTTAGGCCCTGAGGTTGCAAGATCCATTGTACAGGTGGATGGGCCCCTGCACCTACACTGAACCTCATTGACTCCAGCAAGACTGCATGTGGGCACAAGGAGCTATTCACATGTTGCAGTTTGCAAAATAGGGGTCTTGGATTGGTAACAATGTCCTTTTTTGCTTTTTGAAAGTAGGACATCGTGGGAGTTTCTGAAAACAAGAAATAATAAGTGGTGATTACAGACTGTAGGGCACCTTTGGCAAATAGCTTCTAAATTGGCTTTACTGACTTTTTCACTGTGATTATGTAGTATATCATATATAGGATTTATGGCTACCAGTATTTTCTTCATTGTTAGTAAATAGCAAGATTTGCTAAGTCATATTTATGTTTTTAAAATAAAATCTAGATTTAAGCCAACTAAAAGCAAATAATATTCAACCAGCACAACACACATAGAACCATGCAGGTGAGCTCATGTTCTGGTACTATTACTGGAAACCCTTGTTCTTTAGTTCCCTAACTTGCTTCCTTAGGTTTTGTCTTCATTGTGATATATCCTTCTAGAATGTAACTTCTTTGAAGATGGAGCCATAGTTTTTATTTATACACTTCTGCCTCTGTGGCCAAAACTTTAAATATCTTTGGTGCTTAAAGACAGTGGGAACCGTGGCTGCTTTTGTACTTCTGAAAATCAGGACTCATCTATCGGGGTTCCTAACTTAGTCACAGAACTTTGAAACTGTGGGTTTATGTAAATAATTACTATAATACTTTTAGTGCATGATCCCACAATTCTTGCTCTTCAATGGCAGTTTTAGCTGAGTAAAGTTTGCAGCCTTTAGTTTGTGTTGTCTAATCCAGATCATTCTGGTACAACTTCTTAACAGAGGACAAAATGACACATCCTCCTAATGCTAAAAAAATATAGGGTCTGGACAAAGAAAAAAACTGGCTGAAATGGCATAACTGTAATATTACTAGTTTCCAGCTACAGTCTTTGGATTTTCCTCATTTTATTGGCATGTTCAGAAATATAAATTTGATACTATAGCCATCAACTAGAAGCCCTAGTGTAACATCTCCAGTTACACCAGGAAAAAGTAATGGGCTGCAATCAGTGCTGATATGGTGGTCTCTTTGTCATATAAGGTGACGGCTGTATTGATCATTTGTTAACAGGGTCCTGGTTTCACCCCCACTGACACACTATAATCACTGTTTTCCAACTTGCTGCGTCAATAAGGGACACTGGTAAGTAAAGAAGCTAAGAATACTAAAGAAAAAGTTTGTAGGAAAGTAGAATTAAAGCAACCACTCTGACAAGACATTATATGAGGACAGATTTGAATCAAGGTGAGCTCCAAGCTGATTGATTTGTCCTGGGCAGAGGGGATAGAAAGAATACAGTTGCATTATGTGATAGGGTTGGTAACTGCAAAGAGTAAAACCATAATGTTCCTTCTTCATAAATGTCATTACTAGGCTTTTTGAATAGGTGAGACCCTTAGCTCGTCAGAATGCAGCTTGCTGTTCAATGATAATCCCTGACAGATGACAGATCATGTCTCAAAAACTGAGGATCTTTCCTACACCTATTTCTCTTTTCATGTACACTTTTTCATTCCTCTTTCTTTTTCATATTTGGAAATATATGAAAATTGACATCAGCTTTCTTTGCAGGCAGCACATAAATAAGCCTGTGATGTGTTAAAGCATCTAAGTTTAAGCGGAGAAATGCTACATATCTGTCTTTTGCAGCGTTAGCATAGCTCTTAGGGCAATAGCTTTTTTCTGTGCTTATGGTCAAAAGAAAAACAACTTGTTACCAAAATAAAAAATAAAAAAATGCTTAAGTCCCAAACTGACTTTAAAATAATGTAAATTTAAGCCTGACGTTCCTTGTTTTAAACTCATGTCATTGCAAAACAATAGTGAAAAAATAAGACATTGAAGAATATGTTTTTATCATGTACCTTTACCATAAAAGAAATATGAAAGGTGACAGAGTACATTTGTTACATAAAAAATGGGAACACACAACTTATGGAAATACATTTTTGATTGGATTGGTACCTCTTTATTAGAGCCAAAGGATTTTTTTTAAAGTTTATCATTTCGTTATGATTTTAAAAGGATGCAGATATATGATGCCTATTAAAGCAAATAATTCTTCCAGCAGTGCATGGGGAATTTGCTTGTATAATTCCCATTACTGCTAATGGAAGTTAGGGACATCAATCTCCCCTGATCTGATGGGAGAATAGAGCCCTAGTTTTTGAAAATGTATATTACATAACCAGTAGACTATAGCAACTCTTCATGAGTCATTACAGTCTGTTGAGTAAATTCCTATTTAAGCATTTTCATAGCAGTGAATTTTTAACCTACCATGCAAAAACCTCTTTTTAGTTCATAGTTTTGATTTTCAGCTCTCTTCTGAAACATAGCATTCAGTATTAAACTGTCTTGGACACATGATCACAAGCTAAAACTTTTAATGACCTTTTTATAAAATAATGTAGGTTGTAAAGGCAGTAGGTGGCGTGGGCAGGTATACGGCTGCCTGTTCAGTGATATTCACATGTGATTGTTCAGATACTTATAACAGTACGTATTCAAAGAACCAGACCCCCGAGATGTAAATTGACGTAGCTCCTTTGACTTCAAAGGATCTACTTACACCAGCTGAAGACCTGGTCCAAAGTCAGCATTTAGGTCATTGGCATTGAAATTCATATCAGTTGAGGAAAAAACAAAACAAATGGGCAAATTTTTGTGGGATTTGGAGAGAAGGGAATCCTCATATCCAGCCAGGATGGAACCCCTGCTATACATACCACTGCTATAGGCTGTAGTGGTTACAAGCTGCTAAGTGCCACGCCTAAATAATCAGTGCATCAGTACAATGGGGGGACCCCCTGGCCATGTCCCTATGATTCTACCAGCTCATTCAAGAATTCAGGTCTTGTACCCATGCAGAGAGAACTCTTATAGCACACAGGTGAGTTGTGAATGGCCCCCTGAAGTGCTTCTCCAAAGTCTTTCCCTCCACTCTGGAAGTTTCTATGAAGCTCTGGCCTTGTGTGCCAATGGAGTGGGAAAGAGAGGGACAGGATTAACTTTTTTAAAAAAACCTTTGAACAATTGCTTTCAGGTCTTGTATGCACTTTAGTTCTGCAGCTGTATGTGCCTAAATTGAGCTGAAACTTTGAAGACACAAAATATTGGCACTAATACAGGAATTCCAGGTTTGTTCCTTCTCATTTCCCATTCCTCCCAGAATCTTAGCCACAGCGGCACTGATGACTCCAGTGTTTCTACCTTAACAAAAAGTGGAAAAACAAATCTGACAATGTTATGTAAAATAAACTTTGCTATAAAGCGGTTCCAAGCTCCCTGACCAGCTTTTGTCTCTCAAATCTATGCACACTGATACGCTCATGAAAAATGCTAAGGGGGTTGAAAAATCTCACTCCTGAGTGCCTCTCTGGAATCAATGGCTTCAAAGCTACATTGATTGTGATGTAAACATCCACATGCTGTAGCAAGCTTTTAGTTTTGATGCAGGCTGATACAGTCTAGATGCAAAGCAGCAGGCTGGGAGTGAACTATGTGATAATACTTTTGTCCCAGACATCCCCTCTATTTTCATGAGTAGCGGGGAACCTCATCAAGTGGATTTGGACTGAAGGGCATGTAAGGGGTTCCACAGTAGGTCCCCCGTGATCCTCCACTTGAATGTAAGTTTATCTGTCTGGTGCAGTATGAGAGTGTTATGTTCTGGCTTGAGCCCTGGAGCAGGGTATAATAGCAACCAGCAGAGGCAGACTTAAAAAGCAATAGTGTCTGGAGTTTACTGAGGAACATGCAGCTAGCATACAAATATGCTGCAGGCAGCTTCTTGCCAGAGCTGAAAGAGAAACAGGCAGGTCAGCAATCTCTTCTGGGTTCACAGAATTGTCTACTGCAGCAAATGACTAAAATAAACCTCATCCTAACAAATGGGGGAAAGGCAAAAAGAGTTATTCTGCATATCCTCATCCCGCTTCAACTCCATGTGATTCTCGACACTAGCTAATACCCTTTCCCACCCAGGAGGAGGCAGATTTGCGGGCTGCAGCCAGTGTGAGCTGCTGGGCAGTATAACAGGAGCTCTGTTTCCCTTAGGTCTGAAGCAGCACTGATGCCGAGGGCTTTAACATGATGTAAACTCAGCAGCCAAGAAGGTAAAACAAAGTGCCCTATGATCATCTAGTCCTGGGCCCTTTCCTTGGGACTGACTTTATTTTCATCAAGAGTTCCAAAGCAAGGGCAGAGAGACTCAAAATATGGGGTACTAGCCACCTAAGGCTTTCCTGGCTTCTTCCAGCTGGAAGGGGAGAGGACACACTTTTCCTTTAGTAGCACTTCCTAGCTATAATGGAGTGACCCAAACTAGGACTTCCCTGACCCTGGGTCTCTCCCATCTGCTGCTCCTGTTAGCCAAATAGGGCCCGTTTCCCCCCGGAGCTTACCTAATTACA
>NW_020664368.1:15853161-15883947 GCF_002925995.2 Terrapene triunguis | reverse complement strand
TCCGCTCTCCCGAGTTACCTGGTAGCTATGCCTAGTGGATTCCAACACTCCTGCCTAAAAGTCAGAATATCTTACACCTCACTTCTTGTAGATAACATGCTTGTGGCCTAATCATGGGCCCTTCAGCCATGTTCCCAGTTTGAAACAGCCCAAGGCCATAGCAAGTGCACTGGGAATCATACTTGTATTCCACGGCCCCATGCCTTGTTACACATGGATTGCCCTGGGACTATGATGATGTCCCAGTTCAATACATATCTTAATACAACCACAGATTTGAGGAGGCTGATCACCTGTCCATGCCACAGAAGGAGAGGAACACCCCTCCCCAAATTGAGTGAATTGAGAGGAAATGCCACATGTTGGAAAACACAGTGTAGCTGCCCCTTGTGTGTGACCTGCCCTGGAAGGGAGAATGTAATACATGCTGTTGATTTCTAGTTATGGGTCTGGTACCGGTTTCCATAACAGTGATTCAAAACTAGTCATAAAGGTTCATAAGGAGTCACCTACAAGCAGATAAGAACTTGTACAAAGACATTCCCCTGTATATGGTATGGGAGCATTTAACCAGTTACATCCCCCACTGTAAATCACTACAGCCTAATAGTTCAGTAGTTTTTCTTAGTCAAGCTGCTTCTGCTATTTTTTTTTTTATCTCCCTGAGAAGGATTCAGGGAGAACAAATAAGGATATAGGAGCTACTTTTATAAGCCATTAAGCCAAAGATCAACACTATTTGTATCAGACAAGAAAGAATTTCACTGAGAAATTAAAATACTGAAGCTAAATATTTTTTAAAAAAATGATTTTGAGCCAGGTGAGACTAAATAATCTAGGTCTTAATATGCTGCAGGTGCAGGATAACACTTTTGTGTAGTGCTGAATGAAACATTAATCCTCACAGCGCAAATCCCAGTCTTACCTGCATTGTTCAGTCTTCAGACATGTGTATATTAATCCTGGGATACCCTCCTCACACTTCTGTTCCAAAAGAGAACTCTGAACCCCTTGATCAGTTCTTTCCCATCAGTTTATTTTCAATTTTTATTTTGTATTTTAGCAGCTTGAGTCAAACTTTTTTGACATGCAAGTTGGACAATGGTCACTGATTAACATTTGGAGGGTCAGCCATCTTAAAGGTTACTCAGTTTATGCCAACTTCCTTAGACAATGGCTAGGACTGTTAATTTTCCTCTATTGTTTCCTCGCATTCTACAGTTCTTTGGTTCAAAAACAGATATAAAACACAAACAGCCTCTAGTCCTTTATTTTCATCTGCTGTTGGAACCTCTCTCTTTCCTGTGTCTTTATCTTCTACAACAGAAGCAAATGGAAGGAGTTAGATGATTACTATATTTGTATATCTGTAGTTGTATATCTGTATATCTGTATATTTGTATATCTGTAGTTGCTATGCAGAGGAGCACATGAACATTTTCATTGCAGTATTATTATAGGAAGGCCTATGTTTAATGAACTGGTGGTCTCATTTCAGTTGTTAGAAAACATTACAAAAAATATATCTGCATTACAAAAAAATGCCATCACTGTCGGTACTAATTATCACACTTATTGAAGGTTTCAGTAGAGACTAGAGAGGCTAAAAACTGAATTAAGATGAAGATTTCAACACTTGAGATGGCCCCTTCAGAACAGGGTTTGGCACATGAGAGCAGTAGTGTGGGGAGATTGTACAGCTACAGTCTGTGCTGTATCTATTCTTGGTATACATGATGACTTCAAACCCAGGGCTTTCCACTAGCAGGTTTTGGACCCAATTCTGTATTTTTTTGTGCTCTTAGCAACATGATATCCCTTCCGTTAGAATTTGGTAAAAGTGGTTGCCTGAATGTAAGCCTAAAACAGGCTGAAAGAGGTAGTAGCCCTATATTTGCTCAATCAAAAAATGGTGTTTTGAGTGGTGGTAATGTATTTCTGTAGAGTAGTAGAATGTGTCCTCACCTGCTGCCTCTTCTGTGAATTGCATGATCCGTATCTGTGTTCTAGTTCAAGAAAGCATTTGTGGACTCAATTCTTTTCAATGCATATTTGCAATGATCAAATGTTGCTTTAAGAGCCCAGACATCTCTTGACATACAAACTTCACTGAAGGCCAGAAGCACAGGAAATATCTCAGTTAATATATAAACAGTAGGCTTGCAGGTGGAAAAGTGCTTCCTGTTAAAAACAAAAAAAAAAAAAAAAAAACCCACACTGTGCAACCATTAATAAAGCAATCAGGTGTCTGAGCAATTAAGAGGAAAAGCAGTTCTTGGGATGTCTAGCCTTTTGTTTGAAATAAAACAGCAGATTTATTGTATTGTTTTCTTTTGAGGATCCACAATGCCCCATGTTGTGCCCATTCATCTCTGTAAATCAAGGAGAGCACACAAGAACAAAAGAAAAACATTTTTAGGATTATTAAGAATATAAAAACATTAACTACAATACCCACCTGGGGAAGTGAAGAAACAGATTAACAGAGTGAGATGGGTACCCAGAAATCACTTATTACAGGACAGGCCCAACAAGGAAAATAACTGAACACCACTGGCCATCACATACAGCCCCCAGCTAGAACCTCTCCATCACATTACCAACGATCTACAACCTATCCTGGAAACTGATCCCTCACTCTCACAGACCTTGGGAGGCAGGCAGGCCAGCCCTCACTTATAGACAGCCCCCCAACCTGAAGCAAATACTCACCAGCAACTACACACCACACCAGAGAAACACAAAACCAGGAACCAATCCCTGTAGCAAACCTCGTTGCCTACTCTGTCCCCATATCTACTCTAGTGACACCATCAGAGGACCCAACCACATCAGCCAACCATCAGGGGCTCATTCACCTGCATGTCTACTAATGTTATATATGCTATCATGTGCCAGCAATGCCCCTCTGCCATGTACATTGGCCAAACCTGACAGTCCCTACGTAAAAGAATAAATGGACACAAATCGAACATCAGGAATGGTAACATACAAAATCCAGTAGGAGAACACTTCAATCTTCCTGGACACTCTATAATAGATTTAAAAGTAGCTATACTTTAACAAAAAAAACTTCAAAAACAGACGTCAAAGATAAGCAGCAGAACTAAAATTCATTTGCAAATTTAACACCATTAATTTGGGCTTGAATAGGGACTGGGAGTGGCTGGCTCATTACAAAAGCAGCTTTGCCTCTCTGGTGGTTTTTTACCCACGAAAGCTTATGCCCAAATAAATCTGTTAGTCTTTAAGGTGCCACCGGACTCCTTGTTGTTTTTGTGGATACAGACTAACATGGCTACCCCCTGATACTTGATAGTGGAGAGATGAAGACTCAAATATGGAAAAACAAAAAACAAAACAAAAACCCAACCAACCAGCCAACCACCTAACCACATTTTAGTGTCATTCTGTCAATGCATGCCACTGATTTCTGAAACTGTTTAGGGCTGTTGTAACATATTAGATACAGAGGGTAAGGTTTTCTAAAGTGCCTTCACTCACCTCTGATGCAGAAATTAGTCCTGATTCGCAGGCACACATACCTATACTTGCATGTGAATCAAGGAGAGTACACATGCATTGACATTTCAATTTATATTTTTCATACCCCTTTAGCATTAGGTTTTGTGAACGTTCTTGCGAGCAATGTTCTGTTCATACAAATGTTCATGGAAAATGAAGTTTTGGTCTGTAGCGGACATTAATGCCTGTGACAAAATGACCGCTTTGACCAGCAGCAGACATAATACACATTCTGCTTTAATCAGTCACTTTGCCCATAAACCCCTGCTGTGTCTTTGCAGTAGATTGCCATCGTCAGCTTAGAAAAATTGTCATATTGTGATTAAAGCTGAGTGAATAATTGATTTTTCAGTTCAGTGGCCAAACTAAAAAATCTGGAAAAAAAATTACATTGTTTCCAATTGAAAGTGATTTTTTGGTTGTTTCTGTTTGTTTTTTTGCACCCAAATGAAAAACTGAAAAAAAAAAATATTAGTCAAAGCTAAATGTTTTGAATGTTGATTTGAATTGACATTTATTTTGAAATGTCAAATTGACATTTTCAAAATGGTTCATGTTTATTTTTGTCTAAACAAACTGTTTAGACATTTCCAAAACATTTATTTTCATTTTTTCCCCCCCACTCAAAACTTTGTGTTGAATTTGACCTAAATTTTGCAAATAGTTCAGGTGTCCCTAAAAATGATTTTTTCTGTAAATTTACTATTTGTAAAAAAATAAAAAAAAAATAACCCAGCTCTAATTGTGACAACAAGACTATGTGATAGCACCCATGTTAGTATTGTCTCCTGGCTTCGGCATTGGGCCTACACTGGCATGTCTACGCTGCAATAAAACACCTGTGGCTGGCCCCTGTCAGCTGACTTGGGCTTGCTGTGCTTGGGCTGCAGGGCAATAAAATTGCAGTGTAGACATTTGGGTTCAGGGCTCTGGCACCCAGTGAGAGGGGAAGGATCCCAGAGTCCAAGTTCCAGCCCAAGCCCTAATGTCTACACAGTAATTTTATAGTCCTTCAGCGTGAGCCCCAGAAGTCTGAATCAGCTGACATGGGCCAGCAGTGTAGACATACTCCGTGTTTTTTGGCAGAAATTTCCCCTTCCACTACAATCTCTCTTCTTCATTATGTGCACTAATGTCCAGCAAAGGCCACTGCAAAGAGGACAGTGCTTAATTACTACAACAGAGGGACATAACTGTTGAAATGTACCCCAGACTCCTGACAGACATTATTCTAAGAATATCTATGCTCCCTTCCCTACTACACATAGATACACACTGCAAATATAAATGACCATGGTGAATGGCGATGGACCACTGAAACTTGGAGAGCAGTAAATTCACAAAACAAATTGTGTATATTATACATAAAATATAAAGGCTAGGTATTATTTATCATTATATATATATATATAGACACTAATCAACAACATCAGAACACAGGGACTTTGTTGCTCTCTTTTTCTTTCTGTCTTTCCTTCTGTGTTAGAACTATTGCTTCTCAATAGTGGCATAATTTTGCTTGATTTTGGCTCATTGCTTTGTGGCATGAGGATCTGCATTCACTGGAATAGCTAAACATGCAGTTAACTTCCCCTTCTTCTCCTGCACCACAAAATCAAACTGCACTCATAGCTCTTCCGAAAGGCATAACATATTTTCCATGTATTATTTTGAATACATATTTAAAAAAAAACAACTTTTCACCCATTATTTACAAGCTCTATAATTCTTTGCAAAATATTTTCATGGATTTGTGTAACAGGCTTTTTAGACCAATCTACTCTTATAAAGGTCTAAAATGTGTTCCTTTGAATGAAAAACTAATGAGATGTCCCATTTACAGCATGCCTCATATTCTATTTTGTCAGGGTAAATAGAAACAAGTACTGTACATTATTCCTTTCAGTTGTAACTGTATAACTATTGTGATACCCAGGATAGTCTATTTGTGTTTTCTAGGCTTCAAAATTGAAAAGAAATAGCACTGGCAAAGGAGCTAGCTGTGTACGGTGAAGATGTTATTTCATTAAGGCTTACTGCTTCATTACTCTGGAAAGTGGTGCACAATTCAAACTCCTGAGGATTATGCGCTGTATAGATTTTAATGTTGAAGGAGAAAACTGCTTTGAGGGCAAGCCTGGATTTGGATGTGGCTGTTTGGTTCAATGAACATTGTGTTTTCTCTCCCTCTCTCTCTCTCATTTTTATTTACAGTAAAAGCTGCCTGAAATGACCACTGAATGGCTCAATAAAAACCTGTGACTTGGCTGGCTAGAAGTTGACCTGTATTGTACTGGAAAGCTTGGAAATGCTTTAAAGTGTGCACTGATAGGGGTTACCAGGCACTCAAGCCTCAATTCATCAAAGCACTCAAATGCTTTGCTGAAGCCGGGTCCCAGCTACTAACACAGTGCACAAACAATATGGTGTTGAGAGCCATAAAGGCACCTCTAGATAGAAAGTAGGCCTTCATGCACGATTGAATATGTTTCTTTCATTTTCGAAGCAGGAGGTCCAATGCATCCCTGATATTTCCTTTATTGTATACCTCTCCTTTTCTCAAGATTCAGCATTAGCATTACGACCATCTGGCTAGTTGATGAACTGAATGCAATTCCCTGTGGATTATGAACATAACATTGCTTTATCGGCACTAATGGGGTCACACTGAGCTATAGGATCATCTTAAAACATTTATTCAGCACCATATTTATACATGACACTTTACTAAACACAGTTAAGACATATCCTCTAGTGCTGGGGTGAGCTTCAAAAAACAGTGACTAGCTAATAGTGGACCTTGGCTACACCACACCCACGCTTGTCCCTTGGGACATGCCCTCAGCCCACCCTTGACATGCCCCTTTGGGGGGTGGCGCAGCCTGACATAGAAGTGCCTAGGACATTTCTGACAGCTTTACCTCGCTAGATGAAAGTTCACCTCCATGATGAAAGGTGAACTTAGTGGACTGGTTAATATTTGAGGTTTAATGATTAAGGCTCAGATCCTGCCATAGGAGCTTCATGGGTGGAGCAGATAGACTGTGGGAGTCCAAGGCTCTGCTTGTGCAGGTGTGATAAATAAATAGTCACAATGAGTAGACTTGGGTAAGTAATTGATTTTTCTGGTTTGGTGCCCAGACTGAAAAATAAAAAACAAACAATTTTGTGGTTTGGGTTACATTCAATGAAGAGGGTGAGGGGAATAAAACAGGATAAATAATTGTTTCATGTCAAACAAAACATTTAGTTTGACCCAGAACATTTGTTTGTTTGTTTTTTGTTCATTTTGTAACATGTTCAAGATTTGGTGGGGGTTTTCTCTTAAAAAAATAAATAATACAACACTAGCTAAATTTGGAAACAAAACATCATTTGAAAAAAAAAAAAGTCAAGATGTTTCCTTTAGAAAATGTTGACATGAACTCTTTTGACTTTTTCAGAAAAAGAATTTCATTTCGTTATTTGGCTGAAACTCTCCACTAAATTCAACCCAAATTCTTGAATACTTTCAGTTGCCCTAAAGTTGCATTTTTTGACAAGTTAATTATTTGATCAAAATCTTTTGCCGCCTCTAATGATGATGTATTATCTTCTGCCGGGAGCTGAGTGTTTTTCCAGTATCAAAGAACTGGCCAATCCATGGACTGAGAGATCAAGAGAAGGAAACATCAAAAATTTTGGAATGCTATAATGGCAGCCCATAACAGCGTGGTAACATTAACTAGTTTTAAATGGCGAATGTCAGAATTTTAATCGCAATTAATTAATGTCACTGCAAATTATTTGAGATCATTGGGACTATTCACAGACATAAAGTTAAGCACATGTTTGCAAGATCAGGGCCTCAGAGTCAATTTAACTACTATTATTAATATCTTATGACCTTATGAAAATGTAAACACTTGGCGTCAGTGGAAGTTTTAGTTGAGAAAGGAATGGAGGATTAAACCATTAATCAGTTAGATCTAAGCTATGCATCACTCAGGTTTGATTGCTAGACAGACATAGAAACAAAAGTTTTCACAGCCACTATAAATAAGTGGGCACTGAGAAGTGTATTTAAACAGCTGACCATTTTAAAATATTCCATACACCAGACATAAAGCTCATCTAATAGGATATTTTCTTTCTCATCCTCCTAATTTTATTTTTGCTCATTTGGCTTATGGAATTTGTGATCATAGGTTGATGACCTAATGTTTTCTTGCTGTGGAGGGAATTTTAATGAGATAAGCAAATGATGTGTGTTGCATGGCACATTTGAAGCATTAAAAATCAGTAATAAATGAAAATGATCACATGTAGTATATATATATATTTGAAAAATGAGCTTGAACAAGCCTTTTAATAAAGTCATTATTCCTCTTATCATAAATCACTATTGCTTATTTTTGTCCAGTAGATACAAGACAGTCAAGGACAATTCCTTTACATTTGTCCTTGTATGTAATTTACTGTACTGCAAGTTTTTTGAAATTTTTTCTTAAAGAAGATATGAATATTACTATTGCATATATTGCATACTGTTATTATCATGTTCAAAAATGTTATATGTCCTTTTATGAAGGGATGCATTGGTAGGTTATTGGCAATTATACTGTGGTGTATTAACAGAGATGGGTCTGATGGAGCCAAACATCTATAACATTTTGATCTATAGGAAATCTATATCCAAACTTTCTGGTTCAGTCAATTCCTTCAAGCTAATAAAGGAACATTCCTTACCCTGCAAGGGTTTGATATAGTTATGAGGAGTGTCACCAGGTGGTGGTACTATACCTAGTCTTCCCTCTTCTTTTTCTTAGTATGTAAACAAATGTTTAATCTTGGGAAGGCATGATGTATTAGTTAAGCAAGCTTATGTTTACAGTGAGCTGTGCGAGCAGCAAGAAAGTTTGTGCTCTGCCTTTGTGTCCAGTTACAATAAATTCCTGAGGCAGAGCTGTTCCTGGAAACCAAGATCGATGTTGGGCTGAGATTCTTGAAAGAAAGGATTGTCTGCCTGCCTTTTGATCACCATTGTTTCAGGACTTGGTGATGTATGTAAATAAAATGTATCACATATAGAAGATACCTTGTTTCTGCATTACAGATTCATGTTCCAGCAAGGCCAACCTGCAAGGTCTTGGACTTCTGTTACTTCTCTGCTTGAGATATAATACAGACCCCCAGGATCTGATTTGGATATGGACAGAAACATCTTTAATGTTTTTAATTAAATAAAAACAAACTGGGAATTGTGTGATTATAGGAGACTAACTTCCCAGATATACATTGGAGGACAAATGCTACTAATAATAGTAGGGCCCAGATTTTCCTGGATGTGACAGTTGATATATTTCTTCACCAAATGACGTTGGCACAAAAAGTAGGAGTGTGCTAATAAAATTTGCAGATGACACAAATTTGGGAGGTATTGCCAATATGGAGGAAAACTGGAATATCAAACAAGAACATCTGGATGATCTTGAAAACTGGAATAATAGAAATGGGATAAAATTTAATAGTGCAAAGTGCAAGGTCATGCACTGAGGGACTAACAACAAGAATTTTTGCTTTAAGCTAGGAATTTGAGCTAGAAGTGACAGAGGAGGAGAAAGACCTGGGTGTATTGGTTGATCACAGGATGACTATGAGTCATCAATATGATGTGGCCATGAAAAAGGCTAATGTAATCTTAGGATGCATAAACACAATGCAACTGTGTTTCATTATCTTATGCATTATTGTACACTCTTTCTTGCTTTATTGAGTGTATTGTAACTGATTATTTCTTCTAAATAAAATGGTACTTTGTTTTCAAAGATTACTGCTTGAATAGCAATCTTTTAAGTGAAGGGCTATATCCGTGTCCTCTCACGGGTTAGCAGAACTGGTCTGCTCTGGGTTGTTCTCTGTGGGTCAGAGACAAGCCCCCTGGTAAAACCCTGGCAATTCCTCTAGAGCAGGCCACTCCTTGTTACCAATTTGGGCAGAACAAATTGGAATCGGTTTATAGTGATAGCTAAGCCAGTATCGGCATGCTTTGGATCCAAATTTTGGGATAACAAGGTCCCACTCTACCAGAGGTAAGACAGCTTCAATAGCTTTGCTTTGAGAAGTTCCACTCATTGACATCTGTAAAGTGGTGACATAGGGTTCTATGCATAACTTCACAAGATATTGTGCCCTAGGGAAATGTTGCAAAGCCGATGCATCCTTTGGTTCACCAGCTCTTCAGTCCGCATAGATCCTCATACCCACCTCCTCAGTGAGTACTGTTTGTCAGACACCAATAGTGGAGTACACAGAGGGACAAAAACTCAAAGAAAAAAGAGGAATTGTGGACCTTGTATAGTATCTGGAGTTCTTTGAGATGCGTGGTCCGTATCTGTATTCTGCCACCCAGCTTCCTTCCCCTCCGCTTTTGATCCTTTACTTGTGATTCACAGTAGGGAATGAACTGGAGATACAGGGCTCTAGATGTGGGACTAGAACATAGGTCTGCAGTGCCTGGAGCAACCGATGCCACCAGGATGTGGCAGCCAAAGATCACTATTGAAAGTAGATGCCATAGAGCACCCTGCAGCCCTCTGATTGGCCCATGCTTACTATTTAACTTTAGAAGGTGCCCCAGGAAGCTGTCTGGCTAACGATGCCAACTTCTGGGTTGTTGTTGCTCCAAACCTTGCCTTGTGATCGCCAGTCTCTGACCCTGACCCAACTCTCACCCGGATTCTTGCCTCCTGACTTAAGCTTGGTAACTACTCCTGATCTTCGTTTTCCGACCTTGGACTGACTCTGATCCTGACTCTTGTCTATTGATTCTGGCTTAAGCAATTATTCTGACCACTGTCCCTGGCTACTAGCTCATGGCCATCCTTGACTCTGCAATACCCCCCCAGCAGTGACAAATAAGCTGCCTATGCCCTGGTCTCTTACAGGTTGGTGATCCACAAAGGCCCTCATACACTCATTTCAGTGCACAAGGAAAGGAAACGCTCTGGTGCAGACCAAAAGGTATTGCTAGCAAACGTCTTCTGGTCTCAGGCACATGGATTGCATGCATACCCACAGTGGAATACAGACTGGGACAATACCTCTCAAAGAACTGTAGTTCCTTTAGAGAGTAAGAGCCTTTCTTTATAGGTAGAATTGGTAGCAATGCCTACAGTTAATGTTGCTGAACATTTTCCATTATAAGACCCTGTTTTCAGTTGCTTAAAACTTTGCCCAACTTTAAGTAGTCAGGCTGAAATGTCTCATTTGGTTTGTCTGCCACAGGTGAACTTCATTTAGGAAATTTTCAGCAAAAACTATTCAGACATTTCCAGGAATGAGATTGGGGGGAAAATATAATTCCTTCACAATGTTAAACAACTCATACAAACATTTTATAGATGAACTTTTTCACAACTATACTTGAAAATTTGCATGGCAGTCACACTGGAGTCAGAGGTGACTTTTCTGGTTCTCATGAAAATCCACCCAAATCATATACCTTTTAAAACAGCTGTTTGCTCTTGCATAGAAGAGGGTTGTTAGAGCCTAGCAGAAAAATTCTCTAAACAATTCATCCACACTCCCTGCCTGCCAGAGCTCCATGACAAACACACTGAGCATATTTCACCCCTACAGAGTTCACAGAGTATATGTCAGCCTATGGCTGAACAGGACTTTTCTGACAACTTCTCCCTCCAGCTGCTGAGCTCCCCTGTGGCAGTGGGAGGAAAGAACAGGCTGAGATGGGAGACGGGGCAGAGAGGAATAGAAGCAGGGAGAATAGAAACAGAAAAGGACAGAGATGTGGATGGGGTAGAGATGTGCTAGAAATAAGGACAGAAGGGGTCAGGCTGTGGGAGATAGAAGCAGAAAGGTCTGTCATGAATGGAGCACATTCTCCTCCAGAATAATAATAGTACCCAAAATTCCTGAATCTCAACACCCCTTTTGCTGTCAGCAAATATCTGTGAAAACCATGGGCAAAATTTGTGTCTCATCCCCTCCTAGAGCCTTGGTCCACAGAGAATAGCAGCCTATTATTGCTACCAGCTGTATTATTAGTTTAAGTGGTGGAGATTTATGCTGTAATTCTAAAGATTCCAACTCTGCTGATGACCCACCTGAGGGACAATATGTAATGGAATTTCTGTGTTTTTTTATTATTATTATTATTATTATTTTTAACAAAGTAGGAAATTGTGATTTTTTTTAAATGGTAAAAGAATATTGTTTTCCCAAGACAAGCACACCCAAGTTCAGAAATGCTACAATTAAGGTTGACTGTGCAACCTTAATTTCACCCCTTGGGTGTATGCATTATGATATAATAGTTAATTACATTATCACATACTATTATTTCCATGGGATAGCTGCCACATTCACTGTACAGGATGGATAAGTAGGCCACAGAGTATTATCAGTCTCAAGTAAGATACTGAGTATCTCATATTGGTATCTGCTGATCTGTGTTCAGTACTGGCATCAGTCCTTCTCTCTCACTGCATACAGTGAATCAAAATGTTAGCATAACATAGCTTTCTAAAGCACTGGTAGCATCTGGTATTTTTCCACATGGAATGGATATTTCTTACTGCTGTATGTAATGCTGAAGCAAGCAACATCTAAGAACAAATTATTTCAGTACTTTTGGTAACTACTGTAGAAAACCAGAAGTTGGTGTATGCACTCTATCATTATATCAGAATGGACTAAAACGGTGTCCTAATCCTAGTCAAATTGAGTTGTTGACTAGCTGAATGTCAATCTTATTTTTTGTTACCGTTTTTTTTTTTTTTTTTCTTATTGTTACCCTATGGCATCATCTGGACTTACTGAAGAAGAATTTTTTGTTTTGAGGGACAGAGATGTAGGACTCTATTTTATCTATTCTTATAATATTTTATAAGATATTTATTTGGGGCATCAGATCTGCTGATTCAAAAATCTCAACAGAAGAAATCAATCTGCTCTATAAATTGCCAATAGAAATTATAATATAATGTTGAAATCAGGTGGCCCTTTTATTAATAATAACCAAAGCAAGGACTAAAGAAATAATAAAAAAAAATCACTGTACTTAAGAGATGAATATACTGACTGTTAGCAATGGCACCAAGAATTTTATCCGTTTAACAGATTCATGGTTCAGATATCTAACAGATATTAGGCAAATGTCTAGTTAGAATCTGTCCATGGATATATCATAACTATGGTATAGAAAATGCAGGAAGGGCATACATTTCTAGAAAGTCAGGCTTCTGTAAATCTAATTCACACTCCTCTGCTTCTACCTCTCATCTTGGATGTGTGTGGAGCAGGCAAAAAAGGGCCTGAGTCTTCCAAAAAAGTTGATATGTTATACAAACAGGTCAGCTCCGCCCATGTTGATCTCTCCAGGGGTGGCTCTATATTTTGCCGCCCCAAGCATGGCAGTCAGTCAGCCTTCGGTGGTGCGCCTGCGGGAGGTCCACTGGTATCGCGGATTCGGCAGCATGCCTGCGGGTGATCCGCCGGTCCCGCGCCTTCGGTCCCCGCCGAATTGCCGCCAAAGCTATGGGACCGGCGGACCTCCCGCAGGCAAGCCGCCGAAGGCGGCCTGACTGCTGCCCTCAGTCAGGCCGGAGCTTGGAGCGCTGGTGCCTGGAGCCGCCCCTGGATCTCACACATTGGCAGGAAAAAAAAAATCACATTGGAATCAAAGCTATTCCTGCCATAGTTAGGAAGAAGCTATCAAGCAGGGTGGGCTGAGGCCACCTTTTCCTCCCTCATTGTCAGCTTACAAGTGAAGCACACCTTTGTTGGTGTCAGTGGTGGTTTGCCTACAGAGGGGAAATGACAGCAAGACAGTAAAGGACAGGAAATTCTCCATTGGCTTCCTAGTCAAGATGATTAGAAGGGTTCTACTGCTGAACCATACACTTCAGAGACCTCAGCACCTGTTTCAGTGGAGTAGATAGTTTAGGGAGATGTGGATTTTCTTGGTCTAGTGCTAGAGAATGCACAGTGCCAGGCCTGATATTGTACAGAGTCCCATCATTATTTGGTTGAGTTACGCTTATTGCACATATCAAAATATGACCTACTTCTCGTTCTAAAAACAGCACAGCACACAAATTTGCATCACTGCCCTTTTTTGGGAGGGGGGGGTAAGGTATAAAGAGGAAATGTGCTGATCCTTCTTTTGTCATCTTCCTCACACTAAGGTCTGTTGAGATTTAAAAAAATAATAATAAAACAAATTAATAGCATCTCTTTTCCTAGGGGGCTTTTTGAAGAGGGAACTCTTGTGCACAAAATATTTTTCAATCAGCTGTATGGAACTATTTTCCCTTTGATACATGGGGATTTACATGTAACTGCATGGAATTCAATGGAGTCACAACTGGTGTAAACATGAAATATGGCACTAGTCACTTTGGCCCCTAGTCTAGAACAACCTTATGGCCCCATAACTGTGTGGAAGCCATGTTAGGAAAAACAGTTTAAGATTAGAGCTAGACGAAATTTTGTGGCTGAATAACTTTTTTTGCCAAAAAACCCACAGTTTCAGTCTACCTGAAACTATTTGTAAATGTCACCCAAATGGTGTCAGGTAAGACCCAAGCTATTCAGGGTGTGGGTGCATATCATCTTTATAACCCTTGGACCAGTGGTTAGGGCACTTGCTTCAGATGTAGAAGTCTCAAATTTTAATCTTCCTCTGGAGCGAGGATGTGAACTCATATCTTCCCCCTTGCTATGTAAGTGCCCTAATCACCAAGCTATAAGCTATTTGATTCTCCTTTTGAAGCTGTTCCACTTCGTATCAGTACAAAAAAATTCATTGGGACAAGCAGAGAGAGTTGAGAGTGACTCTGTAACTTGGCAATTAAGGCATTCTTCAGGGAGGTAGCAGGAGATGTGGATTCAATGCCCTCTTCTGAATCAGGCAGAGAGAAGATTTAATTATATCCCAGAGTGGGGATTTAAACCTCGGTCTCTCACATCCCAGGCAACTATTCTAAGGGAACACATCCAACCCCTAGAGTTTTTTTATGTTTAAGCTAGCCTTGAATTTTCTGATTTGATGACAAATTCCAAACATTTTAGAAACCAAAGAAATATTTCCCCTGTTTTTTGTTTGCGGGCTGAACTGAAAAAAAACTTTTCATCCAGCTCTACTCAAAAAAAGTGTTTAAAAATTATTTCTTCAAATGTGATTCCACCCAAGTCTAGATGGAGCCTAAAGAAGGAATCTCCATGCCAGTTCAAACTTTGGCTTTTCTGTTTACATTGGTAAAAAGGGGTCCCATAAGTGCTATTTGTAATTTTTTTTTTTTTAAGTATCAGGGTTGGAAGGGACCTCAGGAGGTCATCTAGTCCAACCCCCTGCTCAAAGTAGGACCAATCCCCAGACAGATTTTTATCCCAGTTCCCTAAATAGCCCCCTTAAAGATTGAACTCACAACGCTGGGTTTAGCAGGCCAACACTCAAACCACTGAGCTATCCCTCCCCCACAATCTTAATGGTGTGGATACCTGTCTTCTAGAAACCAGACTGTTTATCACTACTAGCCACAAGGGAACTATCTCATGATAACTTTAAGTCACATTTTGACTGATGGAGAGGACTGCTCAGCACTGATGTCCAGAAATAACTGCAACTGTTTATCAACGTTCCTGATTATTAAATTTTAAAGTGACTGACACAAACGGCACATCTGTTCCTGGAAGTAAGTTCTCTCATTCACTCAGTTTTTCCACTCTATTGGAGACTCAAGCTCCTCCCACTGCGAGGAAATCCCCCTTATATTGCTATCACACCATTTTCCGTTACAGAGTTTGGTCCAGTCATGCAGACAAATGTGATAAAACAAATACTGAAAAGTCTGTGCCACCATTTTACAGCCACAGTCCATGTGTCCCTCAGACTCTGAAATGCACCTGTTCTCAGAAAGGTTGCACTGTCTTATTTGACACTGCAACCTGGCCAATTATCAGAGACACTTTTATGGTTCTCCTTCCTGGACAAGATATTTGAAAGAATGGTGCAGAGCTGGCTTCAGCAACAGCTTACAACTAAATCACTTGTGGGTCCCATCCAATCAGACTTCAAGCCAAGTTATAACATAGAGGTGACAAAAGTTGCACAACCTCCTTATGCATCATCTATTGGCAGCATTCAACACATTCACTTAGAACATGCTGATAGCTCACCTCATAGACCTTTTAATGCATAGTCCAGGGATCGGCAACCTCTGGCCCACGACCCGCCAGGGTAAGCACCCTGGCGGGCCGGGCCGGTTTGTTTACCTGCTGCGTCCGCAGGTTCGGCCGATCGCGTCTCCCACTGGCCGCGGTTCACCGCTCCAGGCCAATGGGGGCTTTGGGAAGCGGCAAGGGCCGAGGGATGTGCTGGCTGCTGTTGCCAAAGGTTGCTAATCCCTGGCATAGTCACTGTTTGGCTCATTCTTCAACAGATCCGAGATTTTTTTCTTCACCAGGGATAGCGTTGGTTTGTACTTCAAGCTTGAATCCTGCCATTAGTTTTATTCAACATGTATGTACCATCCCTGGAGTAGATGTAGGTGTCTAAAGAGGATTTAGTAGCTTAATTTAGCCACACAGAGCAACGCCAAAAGCCCAAGCTGCAATAGGACATAGGTCATCTGAGGCTGCTACAGGTACCCTGATTTGAAAACTTTGCCTCTCATTTTTCAAGTGTCAGTCAGACCTTTAATGTTGTTTTAATAATGTATTTATTAAATGTAATCCATTATGAGCCCCACTCTTCACTGTCTTGCATCGTGCATCAGTTACACTAGTGCAAAGTGGGTGTAAAATGCTACCATTTTGATTTAGTAGTGTTTCATGCCCACTTTGCACTCACTTTCCTTAGGTTCCAATGACAACACATGAGGCAAAGCAGCGGAGAAACCCCTTCAGCTTTTGCCTTAACCACAAAAAGTTAAGGCAAACTAATTGTGTGTTTGACATTGAAAAAAGTGACATTGCGGTGGCTTTAAAACTCTTTGGATGTCAATTTATGGCCATGTTAAAAATATGAAATGTTGTATTGACACAACACTTATATTGACATTATTTTAAGTCCCTTTACATATTTAAGCAAATTATGCAGGTCTGTAGCACATATTAGAATATCTGAGCTGTCAGAATGATCTTTAGTGGGTGTTCGGAGTGCTCCAATCCTCCCTGCTGCCTAGGGTTTGAGGAATAAGAGCAATAGCTCTAGGGAAGAGGCACGTCTTCTGAGCTGAATTACATATGTCACCAGCCCTCACTGGCAGGTTACCAGACTACTCCCTAATAAGAAAAGTGTTTATCTGTGTTCAAAGATCTACCCCCATCCAAAGATTAGAACTCATTTCTAGGAATGACTGTGTTCTGTTCCTGATTTGCTATGTTACAACGGACAAGTTAGTTAGGCCTATATTTTCAAGCGTGTGCACTAATTTTGGTGCCAGCAATCTGAAACTCCTGGAGCTTGATTTTTAAAAGTAAGGAATAGCTCCTGTTCCTATTGGCATCAATTGGTTCTGAAAATCTGGACGAAGGTGTCTCAACTTAGAGATAAAAAAAAATCAGTGATGCTAAAAAAATAGTATACATTTTTTTAAAATGTAGGCACTAATATCTCTGTACCTCACTTTCCTGATCTGTGTATCAGCAAACATATTTACCTGCCTATGTGGAGTCGTTTTAAATCCTCAAATTAACAGTGCTTTGTAAGAGCAAAGTGTGATAATGATGACAATAATAAGTGAAAGAGAAATAAAGAGAGTAGCTAAATGTGAACGAATAATAAGTACGTATATTTTTCATTAAGACTGTAATAACATTAAAAGGAATGAAAATTGGAATGATATTAAATTAGTTTTGTAATGGAAACAATCATGAAAAAGTATGTGTAGGAACAACAGGTATGCACCTTTCTTCTTGTTCTTCTTAACCTCTGAGGATAGGACAAGAAGCAATGGGCTTAAATTGCAGCAAGGGCGGTTTAGGTTGGATATTAGGAAAAACTTCCTAACTGTCAGAGTGGTTAAGCACTGAAATAAATTGCCTAGGGAGGTTATGGAATCTCCATCATCGGGGATTTTTAAGAGCAGGTTGGACAAACATCTATCAGGAATGTTCTAGATCAGGGATCGGCAACCTTTGACATGAGGCCCGCCAGGGTAAGTACCCTGGCGGGCCAGGCCGGTTTGTTTACCTGCCGCGTCCGCAGGTTCAGCCAATTGCAGCTACGGTTCGCCGTCCCAGGCCAATGGGGGCTGTGGGAAGTGGCACGGGCCGAGAGATGTGTTGGCCTACCTGCTTCCCGCTGCCACCATTGGCCTGGAGCGGCGAACCACGGCCAGTGGGAGCCGCGATCGGCCGAACCTGTGGACGCGGCAGGTAAACAAACTGGCCTGGCAGGGTGCTTACCCTGGCGAGCCACGTGCCAAAGGTTGCCAATCCCCATTCTAGATAATATTTAGTCCTGTCTTGAGTACAGGGGACTGGACTAGATGACCTCTCGAAGTCCCTTCCAGTTCTATGATTCCTCTCAATGTATTTAATTGCACATAAAACAAATGGAAGAGAAAGCATAATAATATGAATGATATAAAATTGATTTCCTTTATTCTGTTAACTGTTCATACTTAGGGAAAGTCACAGTCACGATTGTGAGAACGAGAACACTAATGCTACCTTCTATAGAAGATTCAAGCTGCAGAGCACTCTAGGGTATTACCTAGAAAATATCAAGCACAAATTCATGGCAAAAAAGTGTGTGTTCTCTCCCATGTTTTAACATGTGTAGGCTTTATAAATTCATGAGAGTGGTTGGCCCACTGCATAGCAATTCACTACTTTGTAACTCTTCTCTCAGCCTCTTGCCGAGGAACCACCATCAGGACAAGGCTCCTATACAAGTCAAAACACTCTGCTTCTCTTCTGTAGAAAGGAGTTCTGAGCCTCCATTCGGCTCCTCCAGCCTCCCTCCCACCAACTTCTGGCCAAGAGACCATTTTATAACTGTAATCTTCACACACAGCAGCCTGCAAGAACAGCAGAGTCCTTTCCTAATATAATAGTGGCACAATAACTCTTCTACTGTACAATAAGCTATAGCAAAGGGAAACTATTTTTTCAATCCCTGACTACCTACAGTCCACAGCAGAACCCAGCACCAAGTGCTGCAAAGAGCCATCTTCCTACTTCATGGAAAAGATCTCACATTCAGGAATGATTCTCTGGCTGCATGGATCCAGTCTCCCTCTACTGGCTAACAAGCAGCCTGAATTCTGAATTACCTGAATTCTGCCAAGAGGTATTGAACACCCTGATGGAATTTTGATTCAAGACCTGTCAATCTGCCACTGCTGGCTGATTTCTTGTTGTTGATGGATGGAGGACAGATATCCATTCTCATCCCCCCAAACATTTCTGCAGCATTTGACACTTTCAGCCATGAGGTACAAAGAGAGGAGGCACAGGTATCTGGAGATAATATTCCCAAGTATGGAAGGGTCTTTGAACTCTAGGAGGCTGTCCAAGTTAATCCTATTAATGTCTTCTTTAACTAGCAAACTCTCTACTGGTTATTTGTATAGCTACTATATATTTATTTCATATTCCATTGCTGAAGTACCTTTCTAGTTGTTGGACCAAGAGGTCTCCTCCTCCTGGTCTGCCAAAATAGACTTCGTATTCTGAGGATAGGCATTTCCCCTCCTTCTACCTGGTTTAGCCCTCCAGTCAAAGTGGCGTAATGGGCCGTTTTTCTCTGCCACAAGCTAGCAGCTACTTAGAGCCACAGGTGAGAGCTGGGTGCGAAGTGAGGACCAATGGGAAAGAACGCACAAAGAGTTCAACTGTCCTGACTTTCAGAGGTACTACTTTCCTTCTACTCACCCATACATTGCTTATATTTTGCTCAATTGGCTAGTTGAAACAGTATCAGAGAAGCTTCTACGAGAGACTATGATTGAGCGCCATAGACATGATTTTTGTTGTAAGACAGATTCGGGAAAAATGTATTGAACAGAACATGGAACTACAGGCTGTCTTAATTTATCTAAAAAAGAAAAGCACTGGACACAGAATGGAAATGGCCTCTGGAGAATTCTAGAAATGTTTGCCTGCCCCACCAAATTCTTTATCATCATAGTCAATTCCACAAAGACATGACTGGTCAAGTACTCTGAGATGGTGGCTTCTCAAAACCATTGCCCATATTTAATGGAGAGGAACAAGGTTATATGCAGGCATTGAGCCTCTTTGGTCTCTTCTTCACAGCCATTCTGAATTATGCAACTGGCAACCTTCAAAAGGGGATCTTCATAAGGTACAGATCTGATGGGCAACTCTTCAGTCTCTGAAGGCTTACTGCAAAGACAAAAGCCCTTGAGAAACTCATATGTGAAGCCCTTTTTGAAAAGGACTTTGCTCTACTTGGTCATAGTGAAAATGACCCACAGCTTATCTTTGACAGGTTCTAAGAAGCAACTAAATATTTTGGATCACCATCAGCCTGGAAAAAAAAAACTGAAGTCCTCTCCCAACTAGCCCCATCAACCACTACCACTGAACCAAACATCACCATCAACCACTATGTGCTGTCTTCACTCTATTCTAAACATCCACTGGCAAGACAAAGTGTCAAACACTAACATCCTTGAAAGAACAAAATCAGCCAATGCGACGGGGACACTCACCTCCTGGGAGTGATCCTGCACTTTTTCTTTTTCTTGGCGCCCCCTGTCAGCTGTTGCCCTCGTCAGGTGGGTCTTTAGTGGCTCAGTCATCCAGTTAAGTCACACACAGTCTAACACATGAAGGTGGTAACATTGCTAGCCCTGTCTCTGGGCTCAGCCCTTCTGGGCTAGTATTAAGTCAGTGTCTCCCCGGTATAGAGCAGTGTCCCCATTGCTTCCTCCTGGGATACACCAAGTCCTGCCCTTCACTTGGGCCTCTAACCAAGTCTTATCCCCTTCCTGGGGCTTAGGCCACACTGCCAATGGCTGGTGGGGGGACCACTATTTCAGGTCCCAAAATAGGGACCCTGTAAATAGCAGCCATATGCTGGTTCCTGTAATAGTTGCTGCTACTATTCCCTGGGCAATTTCACACATAGCCCCTTCCTCTTCACCCTTACAAAAGGGTTCTCTGTGTGTTCCCTGATTGAGCAGGGTGTCTTCCAGTCCTCCTCACCTGGAGAATCTGACAGCCTTCCAGTCCTTCCTCACCCTTCTTATCTCAGCCAGCAACTGACCAGCAACTCCTACAGTTCCTTTTATCTAAGCCTGCTGTGCTCTGACTCGCTGCTTCCCTGCTGCCTTTGTAGGCAGGTCTGGAGGACACAGGTGCCAGCTTTTTCCTTAGCCTGGGGGTGCTCAACCCCTGCCCCCACACAACCCCTTCCCCCAAGGTCCCACCTCTGCCCTGCCTCTTCCCGACCCCGCTCTGCTCCCACCCCTTCTTGCCCAGTTCTGCCCCTTCCCCTCAAGCATGCCCCGTGCCCCTCTCTTCCTCCCTCCCTCCCAGCGCCTCCTTCATGTCATGGAACAGCTGATCATGGCGGCCGGGAGGGAAGGGGAGGAGTTGATTGGTGGGGGCCGCCAGTGGATAGGAGGCTCTGGCTGGCTGCCGGTGGGTGCTAAGCACCTGCTAATTTTTTTCTGAGGGTGCTCTAGCCACAGGCATGGGAACTGGAGGGGTGGAAGGTGCTGCAGCACCTCAAGATTTTATGTGGGGTTCTGGCTGCTGGCCCTGCACCAGGGGCTCCGCTCCTGGCCCTAATTGTGGCCTCAGCCTCGGCCCCTTTACCTCTGTCCAGGTCTCAGCTCGGGGGTGGGAGGGGAGGCAGAAAGGGGTAAGGGCGCTAGCTTTCAGCACCTCCATTACTAAAAGTGTTCCAGTACCACTGGATCCAGAGCTGGAGCTCCCATGGATTTGGTGCCTATGCTAGAGGACCCACCTTCACTGCTCCTTCTGCTGGGGCAGGGTGTGGTAGGACCACAAGTCCTTTTAACTATGTCCTCTTGTGTTAATACATTCCAGCAGTCTAACTGCATGATCACATACTATTTCTGAAATAACACAATATCAAGCCCCATTTCTAGAATAGGATTTGCACAAGTGCAGGGGTTCACTCACTGCAGGATCAGAGCCTAATGTTGTATCTTGAGTTTCTCTATAACCCTAAATATTCAGATAAGTATACAATAAAACCATATTTAAACATGCTCTGGGTGACATATAATGTTGTGCAATTCTGATAAGCATTAGGTAGTTGTGTATGATTTTACAATATTAGCTCTTAATGATTGTGTCATTATCAATGTTGATTCATTAACGGAGCTACTGTAAATAAACCATGGGTGAGGTTTTCAAAATCATGGCTGTATTGGTCTAACTGATCCCATTGAAATCAGTGGGAGTTTTACCCTTGACTTCAGTGGGAAGAGAGTTAAGTCAGTGCTGAGTGCTTTCAAAAATCCCATTGCAACTATCTCATTGAATTACATACCTAATTCCTACAAATAAATATCCCTCCATTTGTATAACTGCTTATGGGAAAAAATAAAGTTCTCATTGCTTATAAATCTAGGAGTTGATAACTTTGGAATAATTATTGTACCTATATTTAGAACTTCTTATATGAAATCAAACACTTTTACATTACTTTAAAAAAGTACATTCAGCAACTAGTGACAATAATGCGTGAACTTTCTTCAGAGAATTGGATGATAGATCACATGAAAAATACAACTTAGCTAAACTTCTGCATAAAAACATCTTAATGAAACAAACAAATCATAAATATGTCCTTATTAAAACCCTATAATTGCATTTATTTTACCTACAGCTTGTCAGATATAAGAATAATTTACTCCTCGGGTATTATTATTTATTGTGTGCTGACACCCATGCTCAACACTTCACAGAACAAAAAGGATACACGGGTCGCAAGGAGCTAACAAAGAGCTCAGTGTTGTAGGTGCTGAGTGCTTTCTGTAAGTGCTGGGCACCCTCAACTCCTTTGAAGTTTTAAGGGAGTTGAGGAAGCTCAAAACCTTGCTGCAGGCATTCAGGACCATGCCTTTAGCAAACAAACCAGACAGAGGGCCCAACACTACAGCACACATGAGTAATTTTAGTGAACAGTTCTATAGAACTCAGAGTCACAACACTTTCCCCAATTCCTTCCTTGCTCCAGGGAAAACAATCTGCTATTATCAGATTTCTTCCACCCTCACACCAGCTCAGCTATGCAAACTGCTTATTGTTGGGAGCCAGAAAAGGGGATGGAGGCTTGGCTCTGCCACTCACCAGCCCTCTCCAGCTACCTGCATGGTGGGCAGAGGAAGCAGCAGCCCATGAAGTCTGTTCTCCCTGCGGAGCACAGAACAGTGATACAGAATAACCAGTGGTGGGGTCGGGGGGGAGTCCTATATGCCTTACTCCACCATATGTTGTCATAAGGGAAAGTCACAGTCCTGCCCATAGTTAATAAAAAAACAGGTAATATAAATAATGCTGTATTGTACCTAGGTAAGCATAGGTGTCTATGCAGAGAAAAACACCATCTGTGACTAAAGTCCCACATTAATGTCTATGAATCTTCTGCATTATGTAGCTTCAAAATCCATTCTCTGTTGTGCTGCACTGCCCCCTCAGAATCTGCTTCATGATGACAATTTAAGTATTACATGGTTGCCCAATCCCACCCTGTTCCAAAGGTGGATTCACTGATTCTAGACAGCCTATTTTCCATGTTCTTTATGATAATTGGGCTGTGGTTATGACACAGACCTTGATATCCAAATACAAATGCAGATTCTTTCCCTGCTGATGACACACTCACCTCTGGAGGAACTTTAAAAGGGATGGATGGCTTGGAAATCTATCTGGCTGATCTCTGTTTCTGAGCTAGCTAGGGAGAAGAGAGGGGGCTCACTGGGTCAAAGGTCCTCCACTCTCGCAACAGAACGGTGATATGACGTTGGGAAGCCATCCACTACAATAAGGTTTGGCCCCCATACCAAAGGCTGGCCTTACATTACTTACGGAAATGGGTGAAAAAAAGTTCTTTCCCACCAGGCATTCATAGTGAAGACTAGAGCTGGGTGAATTTTGTCAGATGACTAATTTATTCAATGCAAAGTGCAGTTTCCATCAACCTGAAACTATTTATGAATTTGACCCAAATTGTTTTGACCATGCACACAATAGCTGGAGGAGGAAGTAGTGGTGCTATTCCCATCCTTACAACCTTTAACTCAGTAGTTAGGGCACTCACTTGGTATGTAGGAAACCCAGGTTCAGAGCACTCCTCCGGAACAGATGCAAAGCAGCTTTTCAATTCACCAAAAGCTCTGACATTTTTCAGATTTGGTTTGACACAAGGTAAATTTTTCTTTTCACCTTTTCAGAACTGCCACCAAACCATGAAGTCAGTTATTCATCCATCTCTAGTGAATAATACCTTAATTGTTATTAGCATTTATTATAGATTTGCATTTTAATAACATTTACAGGCTGTAGCTGAGAAGGGGCCCCCTGTTGCTAAGTGTTGTGGATATATAGACACAGACCCTTCCCAAAGAGCTTACAAACTAAATAGACAAAGAAGGTTTATAAAGGAGAGATGGCTGAATACAAGTGCAGTGTTAAAAAACAGACACCTTTTTCTTACTAGAAGCGACATGGGCTTTCAAGCTACTAGTATCCTCGATATATTTTTTTCAGAAATCCCAATTACAACATAAATTTTTATTTTCAAATACATTTCCCAGTTTATTTATGCTGAGGAATGCTTTCTGACTTTCAGATTGCTGGTTGAGCAAAATGAACCCAGTTTTCTTTTAACTGTTTATTTGTAAATCTCCTATGAGTATTAAACACACTCATAAAGACAAGCCTATAAAGATGAGAACAAACACAAACTTCATCCTGAAATTTCAGTTAAGCTGTATTTAAAGTAAAATCTTCCCTGACAGATACGGTTTCCCCCCGTAGGCTGAAATATAGGAGATTGGCACAGAGATTTGTGCTTAAACTGAAGATCCACATTTATGGTGAAATATGAGTAATGTTCTTAGCCCTTCTAGGTATTCATACCTTTCAGAAATGTGCTGTTGTATATTATCATTAACAAAACAGAAGATAGTATTGCTTTAAGGAAGCAAAATAGCCTATTAAGTTACTTTAGCTCAAAGTTTGACCTGTATTACAATCTGCTGGTAAGTGTCCTTCAGAGTCTAAAAATCATTATTCTGTTTGTTAAAATTTATCACTCTGACAGACATTAAAGTAAAAACAAAATCTGCTTATCATGTATGGTGCAATGGCTTCAGAGCCAGCGGAGTGAAAAGTCACATATAAACTATGGTCCCAATCCTATAATCAGTGGACTAAGGACTGCAGACTGTACCCCTATTTCTGAAGCTGTGCTAACATAATTGATTATGCTAGTACAGTCGTAAGGAAAATAATACCAGCATGCTTAAGTGTGATCTTAAAGAAACCTTGTGAGGTCATTTTTAAATATACAATTAATAAATATTAAAAGTAAAAATATAAAAGTGAGTTTGAAAGAGCCCCTTTGAAGCCATTTTAGTGTATGAACAGTACTTAGTTTATGAAAATAACTATACCATTACTATGCACTTGATTATGCTGAGCTTTCAAAATATGTTTTTGTAATTTTACAGTTGTATGAAGCTTACAAAATCCCCATCTCCACTCCAAGAAGCGAAGAAAAGGCTCTTACGGGAGCTGCCCAGGAGAAACCAGAAGAAGATTTCAGCAGGCTTCCTACGATAAGATGAACAGATTTTCTAACATTGCCCAGTTGGTAAGCAAGCTGTGGAAAACCTTCCTTAGAAGTCACAGAGGACATGTGCAAGATATCTTTAAGAGCATTCCAGAGTGTACAGGCAAATAATGAAGGATTGCTCACCTGACAGTCCATTGTACACATCATTGTGGTAACTATTATACAACTGCTTCCAGCATCGCATTGAAGTAAGAAGAATTTGGTGTTGAAGGGCACAATTATAGCTCATTGTTTCAATTATAGAGGAATATTCCAAAAGAGCTGTGTAAGAATGAAATGAAAAGTCTGGTTGTAGCAACTTGTAAGTCAAATGATTACACTGGTACAAAATCTATTTGAATTTGAGACAGTAATAGTATTCCATGTCTGCAACAAAATATGTGTGTGTGTGTGTGTGTGTATTGCCTTAATTGGGGCCAAAGAATACCATTTCTGTACTCATTTCTAGGTTACTACTCATATATTTAGGGATGCTATTAATGAATGGAATACAGTCTACTAAACCCAATCCTATTGCTCTCTTCACAGATTGCGTGGGTTTGGGATTTTGGCATTTTTTTTTCCATGAAAAGTTTCCAACATAATATTTCCCAGGGGATTTGCTTTGGAAATGCTCGTGAGACTGTTTGGAAACATCTGCATGTGTTGAGAGTTGGAAGGGGAAAGAAGGAATGAGGATGTTACAGAGAAGCAGGAGGGGAAAGATAGAACAGTCATGGTGAGAGAATTTGGTGTGCAATTCCCCTTTAATCAGGAATAGAAGCAGAGGGATTCCTAGCTTGGTTGTTCTACAACAGAGCCAGGGATATGCTTGCTCACCAGACTGCCTGAATACAGTTAATCTGTAGTACAGTATGTGCTGTATAATGCAATACGCTTGAGAGGTCTGGCTAAACCAGCCAAACTTAAGCCTCCTACAAGCAATTGTGGATGTTCTGTTGTTGCTATATAACACCATAAAATGCTGAGAAAAGCTCCTCTCCATCTGAGCCATGCAGCTGCTAAACTAATTTTTCTGAGGAGATGCCTCACTCAGACAGTGCTTGATATACATTGCATTGAAGAGGCAACCACTCGCTGGAAATCACACCTGTGCTGTCGCTGTATCTTACAAATTGCTTGGGTTTGATCACTGATGTCAATGGAAAAATAATCCCATATCCATTATTTCTTTTGTTGTTTTTCAATCAGATGCTATACTTTGTTCTCCTACTACTTCTGATGCTGCTTTTCTGAGCAGAAAAGTACAGATAGACCATCCGGAGTCTCGAAATTCCCACCTTGTCCTTGCAGGCTTCTTATTCCAATAATAGAAGGAACAAATTCATAACAATCATGGCCAATCTGTAGCTTACTCCTCATGCACAGAAAGTCACTATCTACAGGCAGGAAATGGAATATCTGGCACAACCTTTGCAGGTACCAATGACTGATCCATCACTGACCATTGTAGTAGTTTATGTACAACTGTCCCTGGAAAAAAGTTTCTACCTTCCCTGAGAAACTAACTCCCTCAGAAATCCCCTGTTAACCTCTCCTGTTTGCCTGGAATTCCTCATTACAAAATGTTCAGCCAACTCTAATTATGAGACTGAGGCTATGAGATTGTTTGGTAAATCAGAATAATGAATCTCCAGATTTCTTCTCTCTTCTTTTTACTGTTCCACGCTGGGGTTCAAACCTGCCCCCTTTGAAGTCAATGGGAGTTTTTGTCTCTCATTCTGAGACATAGTCACATACCTGAAAGGCCAAACTCCAACATTTGTTTTTTGGCTGGTTCAGAGCTGTGATCAATATTCTTTGACATGTTTTCATGGTACATAATCACCAAATGTTATTCATTCTGATGACTACAATTTCAAGCCATTGCGTCTGAAAGGGTCAGTGGCTGAAAAGTAGTTATTTGTAGCAGTCCTAAGCACTCATTTATGATTTCTATTTCTCAAATGTGGAGCGTGCTTTCCATCACAACAGCCTTTTATAAATGCATTTTATCGCCAAATAAGTTTTTAACTATTTTCTCTATGGACATATTCTTATTTGTGCACAATTTTTACTCTGTAGCTGACAAGTTTTTCTCTTGCTGATAGAACTAGACATTTCTTGTAAAATTTCCAAGATATTTGCTGGGCTATGTTTCACAGCAGATGTCCTTTTTTCCCATTCAAGGAACTACACCAATACACCTTGTAATTCTTCAGTGGCTTCATGTTTCACACAGTTTATCACAAGCTTCTTTAGAGTATTCAAAGTCTTTTCCTGACTTCCAAGTTTCAGCTCTGAAAAGTCTTCAAAAAACATGCATTGTATTTATTTCTATTCAAATAGAATAATTCACTTGTCATCTTGCATCTTAGATGCCTGAGGGACAGATTTTTTAGAATCCTTACATTGGTGAGCTCTTACTCACACTAGTAATTCCTCCCTTGAATCCTATGAGGTTACTCAAATGGGTACAATTTGCCAAGAGGAGTAAGGATCAAAAAATCTGGCTCTTAATATGTAATATTGGACAATGACCCACTTATCTATCTGTGTTTCTCAGTATTAAACCATGTTTATCACCTTGGGATCTGAGTGCCACTTGATGCCACTAAGGTAAACAGTCAATCTGTGTTCGTTACTCATAAAGTGGTGAATATATGTGAAAGAACACACTGTGGAGAACTGGGAAAATTCTGATATTTTTATGAAAAAAAAATGAGAGACTCACTTTCTTTTCCTTTGGATTGATGCCCACTGTATGCGAAAAAGAATGGCCATACTGGGGCAAACCAATGATCCATCTAGCCCAGTTTTCTGTCTACCGACAGTGGCCAAAGCCAGGTGCTTCAGAGGGAATGAACAGAACAGAGCAATCTTTGAGTGATCCATCCCCTGTCATACATTCATAGCTTTTGGCAGGCAGAGGCTAGGGACAAGCAGGGCACGGGGTTGCATCTCTGACCATGTTGGCTAACAGCCATTTATGAACTTATCTTCCATGAATTTATCTATTTTTTAATCCCATTTTACTTTTGGCCTTCACAATATCCCCAGCAATGAGTTGCATAGGTTGATTGTGCATTGTATGCAGAAGTACTTCCTTTTTTGTTTGTTTTAAACCTGCTGCTAATTAATTTCATTGGATAACCGCTGGTTCTTGTGTTATATGGTGTATTATAAAACACTTCCTTATGTACTTTCTCCATACCATACATGATTGTATAGACCTGTCATATCCCTCTTTAGTAGCTTCCATACTCTTAATAATTTTTCATGCCCTTCTCTGTACCTTTTCCAATTCTAAGGTATCTTTTTTGCAATGGGGAGGCTAGAACTGCACTCCATATTCAAGGGGTGGATGAACCATGGATTTATTCAGTTGCATTATGATATTGCCCTCTTATCTATTCCTTTCCTACTGAGGCTTAACATTCTGCTTGTTTTTTTGACTGACCCAGCACACTGAGCAGATGTTTTCAGATAACTATCCTCAGTGATTCCAAGATTTCTTTCTTGAGTGGTAACAGCTAATTTAGACCCCATCACTTTGGGGATTATGTTGTACAATGCACATTAGTTTGCATTTATTAAAAATGAATTTCATCTGCCATTTTGTTGTCCAGCCACCCAGTTTTGTAGATCCCTTTGTAACTCTTCTCAGTCAGCTTTGGACTTAACTATCCTGAATAAATTTGTATAGTCTGAAAATTTTGCCATCTCACACTTTAGCCCTTTTTCCAGATCATTTATGAATATCTTGTACAGCACTGGTTCCACTACAGATCCCTGGGGGACACCACTATTTACCTTTTTCCATGCTGAAAACTGAACTTCGAAACCTTGAAAACTGAACAAGCAACACATTAACTGGAAGGAAGTCACTAAGCTTGAATAAACTAAAATCTGTGTGTGTATGTGTGTGTGTGTGTGTAAGTAACAAATGCAAATCCCTAGGTAGGTAGAAGAGTCTGGAGAGGTGCACCCCCACCCCCAGGAAATTGCATATCTTGGCTTCCAATGGTTGAAGAAGGCTACAAAACAAAGAACGGAGACTAGCCTGATACAGAGAAGGAGTCACTACCACCTGATCCAAGAACTGGCATGAGGCTGGACAGGAGTGCCAGACTCTTCAGAAAAGATTTGCAGGACTTTGAAACATGCCAGGGTCACCGTGTGGAAGACGGGTGATACCTGGTAAGCCAGGCATGCTTATAATCTCTTTACAGAGAAAATATATCTTGAAAACCATAAAGCTTTTGTGTGAATAAATACTTTATGAAGTTATGACTATAACAGGGTTCAACAAAGAAATAGATACATTCATGGAGGATAGGTCCATCAATGGCTATTAGCCAGGATGAGCAGGGATGGTGTCCCTAGCCTCTGTTTGCCAGAAGCTGTGAATGAGCGACAGGGAGTGGATCACTTGATGATTACCCATTCTGTTCATTCCTTCTGGGGCACCTGGCATTGACGACTGTCAGAAGACTGGATACTGGGCTAGATGGATCTTTGGTCTGACCCAGTATGGACGGTCTTTTGGCTAACACTGTTTTTCCCCCGAGTGAGAACAAGACAGCAGGTGCTGAACTAAACTTCAACTTGCTAAAGTGATCACAGTGAAAAGAAGGAGGAATTGCAACATTCTGGAGAGAGAAGAAGTTGGGTTCCTGACCCAAGAAAAGTGTTGACTATAAGCCAGAGAGCAGTGCTCTCAAGCAAGCCACAAACGGCTTAGAGGTGCAGTTACCGTGGAAACTGAGACACATATTTCCGGTGAATTCAGTAAAGATATCGTACGGCTTTCAAAGTAACAAAGTCCCTTATTTTGGAAAATCAATTAGGTATCCTTTTATTCCAGTTTTCTGTGATGAGAAATAGCAATTTTTCTTCCATACCAGCCTTCCATCTTTGTCAGAGAAGTGATCTGATATTGCTGGGGTGGACACTGTTAGTATAAATGTCAGCAATCAGGAGCTGACATACCTGATCAGACCACTGATTCATCTCACCAAGAAGAAGGAAGTTACAATGATGCACATAATGGACAATTATGGAGTAAAAGGGGAGCTTCTTTCTAATCCCCATCAGTTTAGTGGTTGGGTTATGTCCTAAATCATGAAGGTGCACGTTCCTTCTAAAAATAATATCTAATGTAGCTATCCATGTTCTCACTATCCATATAATGTCCAATCCTTTATTGAATCCTTCGGAACTCTTGGCTGGAGCCGGGCAGAGAAAGGAAATTCCATGTCATAGAGGCTTTAGTTATTTCAAAATTTTGTTCTGTTCTGAATGACACAAGCCCAAAATGTTGACATTCTCCATTAAAGGCTCTGACTCCAAGGCAGTCTACCTGGAAGGTTGCCCTAGAGCCAAGGGCCCTGGAAGCCTTAGGGTCCCTGATTCAGGGGCTGTCAAGGCTGGATCCCCACTTTGAACTTTAGGGTTCAAATGTAGGG